>NC_092676.1:11425675-11728122 GCF_964355755.1 Antedon mediterranea | reverse complement strand
GATCACCCATAACTATTTACAAGATTGTGATATACAACAGAAAAGACTGTTGTGGTAAGAACCAATTAAAACATATTTAGTACTAAATAATATTATAACTTATGTGTGTAAAGCTTTACTATAATAAAGTGTATAATTTTTTGTAATTTTCAAAAAGAAATCAGGTTACTATCTAATCTCCAGAACAACTTTTCCTAATATACCTAGATAACAGGCTAGTAGGTGCTGAAATTCGTGCAGGGAACAACAAAGTTTCACCTTTTACTGGAAATGCACAATGTGGGGCTTCTCTAACATCATCTAAGATTGGTTCAAATCCTATCGAAATGGTATGTGACCAACCAATCACAGGACGGTATGTCAGTGTATATCTTCCTGGAAAAGAACCTCTCACTCTTTGTGAAGTTGAAGTATATACAGGTAGGAACATCTTTCTGTAAATAGATTTACTGAAGTATGTATAGAGAAAAGGACTACGAAAGTACTTCGAAAAAAATGTTTGTTCTGTACTTTTAAAATATTTTTTAAACAGGGGAAGATATAACAGCTGGTGGTATACCTGGAGGTCAAGGACTTGGTCAGCACGGAGGACAAGGAGGTGGTAGGCCCAGTGTACAAGGAAGTGGAAGACCTGGAGGTCAAGGAGGTGGTAGGCCCGGAGAACAAGAAGGTGGTAGGCCTGGAGGTGGAAGACCTGGAGGTCAAAGAGGTGGAAGACCTGGAGGTGGAAGACCTGGAGTTCAAGGAGGTGGTAGGCCCGGAGGACAAGGAGGTGGGAGGCCTGGAGGTGGAAGACCTGGAGGTCAGGGAGGTGGTAGCCCCGGAGGACAAGTAGGTGGAAAACCTGGGGATCAAGGAGGTGGAAGGCCTGGAGGTCAAGGAGGTAGTAGACCTGGAGGCCCAGAAGGTGGTAAACCTGAAGGTCAAGCAGGTGGTAGACCAGGAGGTCAAGGAGGTGATCGGCCCGGAGCACAAGGAGGTGTTAGGCCTGGTGGACAAGCAGGTGGTAGACCTGTAGGTCAAGGAGGTGGAAGGCCTGGAGGTCAAGGAGGTGGAAGGCCTGGAGGTCTAGGAGGTGAAAGACCTGGAGGTCAAGGAAGTGAAAGACCTGAAGGTCAAGGAGGTGGAAGACCTGGAAGTCAAGGAGGTGGTAGGCCCGGAGGTCAAGGAGGTGGTAGGCCTGGAGGTGGAAGACCTGGAGGTCAAGGAGGTGGAAGACCTGGGGGTCAAGGAGGTGGTAGACTTGAAGGTCAAGCAGGTGGTAGACCTGAAGGTCAAGGACTTAGTCAGCCCGGAGGACAAGGAGGTGGTAGGCCCAGTGTACAAGGAAGTGGAAGACCTGGAGGTCAAGGAGGTGGAAGTGGAAGACCTGGAGGTCACGGAGTTGGAAGACCTGGAGGTCAAGGAGGTGGTCGGCCCGGGGCACAAGGAGGTGGTAGGCCCAGTGGACAAGAAGGTGGAAGACCTGGAGGTCAAGGAGGTGGAAGACCTGGAGTTCAAGGAGGTGGAAGACCTGGAGTTCAAGGAGGTGGTAGGCCCGGAGGACAAGGAGGTGGGATGCCTGGAGGTGGAAGACCTGGTGGTCAGGAAGGTGGTAGACCCGGAGGAGAAGTAGGTGGAAAACCTGGGGGTCAAGGAGGTGGAAGGCCTGGAGGCCAAAAAGGTAGTAGACCTGGAGGCCCAGAAGGTGGTAAACCTGAAGGTCAAGCAGGTGATAGACCAGGAGGTCAAGGAGGTGGTCGGCCCGGAGCACAAGGAGGTGTTAGGCCCGGTGGACAAGCAGGTGGTAGACCTGGAGATCAAGGAGGTGGAAGGCCCGGAGGTCAAGGAGGTGGAAGGCCTGGAGGTCAAGGAGGTGGAAGGCCTGGAGGTAAAAGAGGTGAAAGACCTGGAGGTCAAGGAAGTGGAAGACCTGAAGGTCAAGGAGGTGGAAGACCTGGAAGTCAAGGAGGTGGTAGGCCCGGAGGTCAAGGAGGTGGTAGGCCTGGAGGTGGAAGACCGGGAGGTCAAGGAGGTGGTAGACCAGGAGGTCAAGGAGGTGATCTGCCCGGAGCACAAGGAGGTGTTAAGCCCGGTGGACAAGCAGGTGGTAGACCTGGAGGTCAAGGAGGTGGAAGGCCTGGAGGTCAAGGAGGTGGAAGGCCTGGAGGTCAAGGAGGTGGAAGGCCTGGAGGTCTAGGAGGTGAAAGACCTGGAGGTCAAGGAAGTGGAAGACTTGAAGGTCAAGGAGGTGGAAGACCTGGAAGTCAAGGAGGTGGTAGGCCCGGAGGTCATGGAGGTGGTAGGCCTGGAGGTGGAAGACCTGGAGGTCAAGGAGGTGGTATACCTGGGGGTCAAGGAAGTGGTAGACCTGAAGGTCAAGCAGGTGGTAGACCTGAAGGTCAAGGACTTAGTCAGCCCGGAGGACAAGGAGGTGGTAGGCCCAGTGGACAAGAAGGTGAAAGACCTGGAGGTCAAGGAGGTGGAAGACCTGGAGGTCAAGGAGGTGGAAGACCTGGAGGTCAAGGAGGTGGAAGACCTGGAGTTCAAGGAGTTGGAAGACCTGGAGTTCAAGGAGGTGTTAGGCCCGGAGGACAAGGAGGTGGGAGGCCTGGAGGTGGAAGACCTGGAGGTCAGGGAGGTGGTAGACCCGGAGGACAAGTAGGTGGAAAACCTGGGGGTCAAGGAGGTGGAAGGCCTGGAGGTCAAGGAGGTAGTAGACCTGGAGGCCCAGAAGGTGGTAAAACTGAAGGTCAAGCAGGTGGTAGACCAGGAGGTCAAGGAGGTGGTCGGCCCGGAGCACAAGGAGGTGTTAGGCCCGGTGGACAAGCAGGTGGTAGACCTGGAGGTCAAGGAGGTGGAAGGCCCGGAGGTCAAGGAGGTGGAAGGCCTGGAGGTCAAGGAGGTGGAAGGCCTGGAGGTCAAGGAGGTGAAAGACCTGGAGGTCAAGGAAGTGGAAGACCTGAAGGTCAAGGAGGTGGAAGACCTGGAAGTCAAGGAGGTGGTAGGCCCGGAGGTCAAGCAGGTGGTAGACCTGAAGGTCAAGTAGGTGGTAGACCTGAAGGTCAAGGACTTAGTCAGCCCGGAGGACAAGGAGGTGGTAGGCCCAGTGTACAAGGAAGTGGAAGACCTGGAGGTCAAGGAGGTGGAAGTGGAAGACCTGGAGGTCGAGGAGTTGGAAGACCTGGAGGTCAAGGAAGTGGTCGGCCCGGGGCACAAGGAGATGGTAGGCCCAGTGGAAAAGAAGGTGGAAGACCTGGAGGTCAAGGAGGTGGAAGACCTGGAGGTCAAGGAGGTGGAAGACCTGGAGTTCAAGGAGGTGGTAGGCCCGGAGGTCAAGGAGGTAGTAGACCTGGAGGCCCAGAAGGTAGTAGACCTGGAGGTCAAGCAGGTGGTGAACCAGGAGGTCAAGGAGGTGGTCGGCCCGGAGCACAAGGAGGTGGTAGGCCCGGAGGTCAAGGAGGTAGTAGACCTGGAGGCCCAGAAGGTAGTAGACCTGGAGGTCAAGGAGGTGGAAGACCTGGCGGTCAAGGAGGTGGTCGGCCCGGAGCACAAAGAGGTGTTAGGCCCGGTGGACAAGCAGGTGGTAGACCTGGAGGTCAAGGAGGTGGAAGACCTGGCGGTCAAGGAGGTGAAAGACCTGGAGGTCAAGGAGGTGGAAGACCTGGAGGTCAAGTAGGTGGAAGACCTGGAGGTCAAGGAAGTGGAAGGCCTGGAGGTCAAGGAGGTGGAAGGCCTGGAGGTCAGGGAGGTGAAAGACCTGGAGGTCAAGGAAGTGGAAGACCTGAAGGTCAAGAAGGTGGAAGACCTGGAAGTCAAGGAGGTGGTAGGCCCGGAGGTCAAGGAGGTGGTAGGCCTGGAGGTGGAAGACCTGGAGGTCAAGGAGGTGGAAGACCTGGGGTTCAAGGAGGTGGTAGACCTGAAGGTCAAGCAGGTGGTAGACCTGAAGGTCAAGGACTTAGTCAGCCCGGAGGACAAGGAGGTGGTAGGCCCAGTGTACAAGGAAGTGGAAGACCTGGAGGTCAAGGAGGTGGAAGTGGAAGACCTGGAGGTCAAGGAGTTGGAAGACCTGGAGGTCAAGGAAGTGGTCGGCCCGGAGCACAAGGAGGTGTTAGGCCCGGTGGACAAGCAGGTGGTGGACCTGGAGGTCAAGGAGGTGGAAGACCTGGCGGTCAAGGAGGTGAAAGACCTGGAGGTCAAGGAGGTGGAAGACCTGGAGGTCAAGTAGGTGGAAGACCTGGAGGTCAAGGAAGTGGAAGGCCTGGAGGTCAAGGAGGTGGAAGGCCTGGAGGTCAGGGAGGTGAAAGACCTGGAGGTCAAGGAAGTGGAAGACCTGAAGGTCAAGAAGGTGGAAGACCTGGAAGTCAAGGAGGTGGTAAGCCCGGAGGTCAAGGAGGTGGTAGGCCTGGAGGTGGAAGACCTGGAGGTCAAGGAGGTGGAAGACCTGGGGTTCAAGGAGGTGGTAGACCTGAAGGTCAAGCAGGTGGTAGACCTGAAGGTCAAGGACTTAGTCAGCCCGGAGGACAAGGAGGTGGTAGGCCCAGTGTACAAGGAAGTGGAAGACCTGGAGGTCAAGGAGGTGGAAGTGGAAGACCTGGAGGTCAAGGAGTAGGAAGACCTGGAGGTCAAGGAAGTGGTCGGCCCGGGGCACAAGAAGGTGGTAGGCCCAGTGGACAAGAAGGTGGAAGACCTGGAGGTCAAGGAGGTGGAAGACCTGGAGGTCAAGGAGGTGGAAGACCTGGAGTTCAAGGAGGTGGTAGGCCCGGAGGTCAAGGAGGTAGTAGACCTGGAGGCCCAGAAGGTAGTAAACCTGGAGGTCAAGCAGGTGGTAGACCAGGAGGTCAAGGAGGTGGTCGGCCTGGAGCACAAGGAGGTGTTAGGCCCGGTGGACAAGCAGGTGGTATACCTGGAGGTCAAGGAGGTGAAAGACCTGGAGGTCAAGGAGGTGAAAGACCTGGAGGTCAAGGAGGTGGAAGACCTGGAGGTCAAGTAGAGGGAAGACCTGGAGGTCAAGGAGGTGGAAGGCCTGGAGGTCAAGGAGGTGGAAGGCCTGGAGGTCAAGGAGGTGAAAGACCTGGAGGTCAAGGAAGTGGAAGACCTGGGGGTCAAGAAGGTGGAAGACCTGGAAGTCAAGGAGGTGGTAGGCCCGGAGGTCAAGGAGGTGGAAGACCTGGGGGTCAAGAAGGTGGTAGACCTGAAGGTCAAGCAGGTGGTAGACCTGAAGGTCAAGGAGGTGGTCGGCCCGGAGCACAAGGAGGTGTTAGGCCCGGTGGACAAGCAGGTGGTAGACCTGGAGGTCAAGGAGGTAGAAGACCTGGAGGTCAAGGAGGTGGAAGACCTGGAGGTCAAGGAGATGGAAAACCTGGAGGTCAAGGAGGTGGAAGACCTGGAGGTCAAGCAGGTGGAAGACCTGGAGGTCAAGGAGGTGGAAAACCCGGAGGTCAAGGTGGTAGTAGACCTGGAGGCCCAGAAGGTGGTAAACCTGGAGGTCAAGGAGGTAGAAGACCTGGGGGTCAAGGAGGTGGTAAACCAGGAGGACAAGTAGGTGGAAGACCTGGGAGTCAAGGAGGTGGAAGGCCTGGAGGTCAAAGAGGTAGTAGACCTGGAGACCCAGGAGGTGGTAAACCTGAAGGTCAAGGAGGTGGAAGACCTGGAGGTCAAGGAAGTGGAAGACCTGGTGGTCAAGGAGGTGGAAGACCTGGGGGTCAAGGAGGTGAAAAACCTGGAGTTCAAGGAGGTGATAAGCCTGGAGGTGGAAGACCTGGAGGTCAAGGAGGTAGAAGACCTGGGGGTCAAGGAGGTGGTAAACCAGGAGGAGAAGTAGGTGGAAGACCTGGGAGTCAAGGAGGTGGAAGGCCTGGAGGTCAAGGAGGTAGTAGACCTGGAGGCCCAGGAGGTGGTAAACCTGAAGGTCAAGGAGGTGGTAGACCTGGAGGTCAAGGAGGTTATCGGCCCGGAGCACAAGGAGGTGGTAGGCCCGGTGGACAAGCAGGTGGTAGACCTGAAGGTCAAGGAGGTGGAAGACCTGGATTTAGACTAGGAGGACAAAAGTTTGGTATACCAGAAAGAGAACAAGGAGGTGATTTAATGTTTACAAACACTATCAACACGTGTTTTGATTGCACAATTTAGACTTTTAGATATTTTGATTTTTAAATTGAATTATGTTAGGGTTAGGGTTATGTAGAGTTGATTATTTTGTTTGGAACGTAAACAATGCTAATTAAACATACTTATTTTGTAGGTTACATTATTTTGGCGACCGATGAAATTCACAATATAATTTATTATGCAAACTTGAAACATGGTGACGAGGACAATATTGTGTTAAAACCATTCAATATTAAGGTTTTAGGTAGGATTAATGCTGTAGCGTATGATTCTAAAGAACAGAAGGTATACTGGGCAAATACCACGCAAATAAATAGTGCCAATATTGACGGTACTGACATCAAAATTGTTCTACAATCTCAAGGTAAGCTACTAATAAAATTTAAATTCCTCTACCAAAGATATATATTTATTCAATTGAAATGTTTTTCCAGAGTTATCCTGAAATAGAATGACGAATTATTGGTATAGGGTATATAAATGTATACTAGTTGAACTTCTTCGGACTACGCCATTTGGACTTTGTATTTTATTGTATTTCTGTGTTTTTCTTTTACATTTTGCCTTAACTTTGATTGCAAATTTGGACTGAATTTATCACTGGATCAAAAATTTCATTTATCAATATTTTTTTCAGGAATTAATGCTCTTGTCATTGATAGTCAGGACAGAAAAGTATATTTTATGTCATCTGTCGACAATTCAATAAGTGTTAGTGATCTGAGTGGAAGTAATAGAAAACGATTAGTCGGAGGCTTAAAGGATCCCCAAGATATGTCTTTGGCCAATGCCAATGGGTAACTTGAAATTCAATGTTGTTTAGAGGCATAGAAATAATATAATGTTAATACTAATAAAATTATATAATAAGAATTTTGTTCAAAGGATAAAATACCATCACAATTTGAAGCTGCTTTACAAATTTTAATTTTACTTTCTTGTAGGTACGTGTACTTTTCTGACAATGGCCTAAAGCGTATTGAGAGATTTCGTAAAGGAAACGGTGAAGGAAGAAAAACAGTAATATTCGGGCAAAATGTGAATGGAATCGCCATCGATGAAACAGGTAGGCTTGCTGTGAATAGTCATGCACGTTCAGTGGTGGTACCAGAGAGGTGTATTGGACGACTACATTATTAAACAAAAAACATTTAATTTTCGTTAGGCCAACATCTTATTATTGCTACGTTATTACATTTTCAATATCCTGTATGTCATGAACTTCTTGTCGTAGTCCCGAAAAATGTTCGTAAACAAAGACCTGGGAGGTAATAAACGGATGTTCCCAATGCAAATTGGTCAGTCTACACTTGATTTTTGTTGCATTGTTCCGTCAGTCACGCATACCATCTGACCACGACGACGTGCAATGTGTTTTGAAAACATCAAGTGGGTGTTTTCCGATTTTTTTAGAACATGTAATTCGCCCTGATAGTCGGTTTTCGTACATGATTTAAATGCCATTTTGTCTTCAAGTAATAAAGAAAAATATATTACACTAGGATACTAAAATAAGATCGTTCCCTATGGATTTATTACGCCCCACATCCCAGCTAATTTCTAGTAAATGTTGAAGTCAAGATGACAGCTAAACGAGACTGTCTTGAAACGTAAGGTAAAATAAAAGTTTACTCGTTTACACTCAATGAACCTTCATATCAATATACTAAAAGCCAGAAGAAAATGTTTTCACTATTATAGTAAAACGTCTAATTCATTTTCATTTCGGTTCATGCGTCGGTATCTGGGCTGTATCAAAGTTACATGGACCAAAATGTGAATCAAGTTACTTGGACGCATTTGTCTGTTGGTGTCCTTTTGTATGAAACATTTATACAGGAACTCTATAAAAAAAATTGGCCCAGCGTCGATTAAAACGGCCTCAAATTACGCTTGGAATAAGCGTTGCTTCCGTGGCCTTGACGCTCCCTGGCCCCAGCCAAGTGATGCTCACATAGCCTCCTGTCGGGGACTTTAGCCCCCCCGTCGGGAATACACTGGCGCCACAACTGGAATGTTTAATACTTCCTGACGTGACTGTTAGTAAATCAATCAATTTAACATGACATCACTATGGCGATGCAATAAAACTATTCTTATGCTCTTTCTTTCGGGCGCAGTGAACATCTGCATTTACTGACAATCGCCATTGTAATTAATAATAGCGTAGCTTACACGTATAGATTTTCGCTACGATTCTGATAAGTTCATATTCATGTTATTAACTGTGTCATCATCTATTTAGGATGTAGGCTGCTTTGGACTAATGAAATAGATGATCAAGTATTTTCTAGTAGTCTCTCTGGAATTAATAAAAAGACGATTACCGAACTTTCAAGAATCAGGGCGCCAACTGATATTGTATCAGCAGACGATCATTTGTTCCTTATATCGCAAAGTCAAAACAAACTGATCAGATATTCAATAGATGACAAGCAAATTGAACTTGTAGGAAAATCTGTGTTTAGAGAACCTGGAAAGCTTACTATGCAAAGAGGTATATTGGATTCTTTAAAATTGTATAATTTTGATTTCAATTGGTAATTTATAGAATCT
Organism: Antedon mediterranea; assembly: GCF_964355755.1. Classification (NCBI taxonomy): domain Eukaryota; kingdom Metazoa; phylum Echinodermata; class Crinoidea; order Comatulida; family Antedonidae; genus Antedon; species Antedon mediterranea. The sequence goes on along the minus strand of NC_092676.1, from coordinate 11,719,476 downwards.
GGTTTGCAGAATGCATTTTAATTAGTAGAGAAGAAACTTAAGAGATGATTACCAAATAACACTGCACATTTGGCATATGTAAGTTATAGATATTCGTAGAAAATGAATGTAGATCTCGAATGATTTTTTTAAAATAATTTTTTGGATGAACTAAATTGAGAATATACCGTAGTTAAACTTACATTACAATTAACTCTTTCGATCCTTCGCTGATTAGCAAAGCAGCTTAGTCATGCACGAGTTTTGACATAACGCAATGGTGGTTATCCCCGAAACTTTGTTGTTAAAGCGCTGTCAATCGACTGTTAACATCGCCCCTCCTAACTTAAAAGTCAGAGTCCCTAATATCAACAACAGAGAAAAAATCACAGTGAACGCTGAAATACAACTATTTAATGAAAAAAATGTCAACACACCTTTCAACACAGTTTAAAAGAAAAGAAGATGGTTGGACATTAGATGGTGAACAGCAGTAGGGCGCATAACAATATCCAAACCATGTAAGCAAAAGAAAAGTAATACACATGAGTAAAACAGACATCAAAACCAGAGAACTGGATAGTAAGAAAACCACAAAAATTACAAGAAAACCAGACGCAAAACTTGGATTTGAAGGGAGTTTAAACTTAAACGAGGTGGATAATTAATCTCAGTACAAAACAGTCACTGTATATTTTCAAGAAAAATATTATAAACAGTTTAAAAAGATGCCGTTACCCTCAGCTTATATCAGCCTATATGACCCTTAGAATAAGATGATTTCGATAATCAGTAAAGCGAAGTTACCCCAATTAAAGTTAGCTATCTAGCTGAAGAAGGATCATAATATGATGATTTTACTTGTCCCAAAGGAAATACTACACTTCTAAAGTAAATTATATTCTGGTCGACGAAAAAGCTTACAAATTACTCGAAAACAATCCCACTTAAAGATGTAAAAAGGAAATTCATTAAGATACGATTATTAAAAGAAAACAAAGTACCGATGGTAAATGACCGCTTATATATTTCCAATTTTAAATTAGCTTTTTAAAAATGTATGTGTTTTGTAAACGATTGTGAGGCATCTTAAAGCACATAGATTCTTTTTCTCGTAAGAACTGATATCTGTTTTGTTCGTATACTTCCTTATGTTGTACTTAGATCTCTGCGACCACAATGCATAATATTGCATTTATTTTTTATTAAAGTAAAGTTGCCCACCTCCAAGCACTATCTTAATTATCATGTAGAATCTATGTTCATTACCGACGGTATACTTGTTCGTGTCAAATGCATATAATAACTTTGTATCAAAGTTTAGTTATTCTGGCAGATATAAATAACAAATAATATCGAACCTAAGATATTGGTAACTGGTTTAGAAGACAAACATAATCGATACTGTGGCTTTCGTCCAAAGAAAGTAACCATGATTAATACTTAAATTTGAGTTGAACAGAAACCTGTTCAACGAAATCTGTGTTGATTATCGTTAATAAGAATATATTTTGTCTCAAATGTTTGTTTTTATGACTTTGCAATCCTTCTTACTTCCTTTATTAAACGTTTTTACAAAATTGCTTGCTTCATTCAACCCATAAACATGATACTGTATTAAATCAGAATCATTTAATGCTCAGAATCAGTCAAAGTAAAACCCATACAGTATAATTCGATTTACAAACAGAACAAAACGTATCGTGGTGAAAAGTCTAAGAAATCATCGATTTTAGGATTGCTATATCCACATGAAGCTAAATGCCCAGCGAAAGGCAAAACATGCTATCTTTGTGGAAAGGTAAACCTTCATTTAGTTATTTAAAACATATTTATACCGGATAAAAACATATCAGGTATATTCTGTGTGGTTTAAATAACATTAATATTAACAAAATTAATACACTTATTTAATACCACATTTAAACGTTTGAATCATATTTAAGATGTATATATTTGTTACAGCCAAATATGCAATCGAAGAAAAACAGTGTAGGAGTTTTGAGAGCATCGAATCTTACCCAGGTAATTTTCCATTTGCGCACTTTACAGAGTTTTTTTTTTTTTTTGTTTTACGCAAGCCATATATGACGTTGTGAAGAAGTACTAATAAAAGAGACCATCTGCCAAATACCACATTAAAAAACCATAGCTATAGTTGACGATATTGCTATCGTTGATCAAAAGTATACAATTCCTTATTTTTGTTTTTGTTATTTTTGGGGGTTTAACATTATACAACTTAGTTTGTGGTATATTATTTTTGTCTAGCTGGAGTTGAAATCAGAACATTGCAAGAATTTATGCAACACGCACATATAACAGAAGACGAGTACCAACCTCAATGTCTTACACTTAACACCGGCCAGATTAATCATGTTAAACATTCAAACGATTCAAGTAAATCTATTTTGTTTAATTATAGAGACATTTAATTACAAAAGATATTGATGTTGTAACAGTTAATGAAAAGTTCAAATAATGATATACAATTTGCATTTTTTCTGTGTTTTATTTGTAGTTGGTACGGTTATGAAGCCAAGTATGCCAATGACAGAAACACAAATTCATGGGGACTCTTTAATTCGTTTTAATGTTAACGCTCCGTTTGGTAGAGGTAAGGACTTGCTTTCTAAAAGTCTCAAGTATGACAGATTATTCTCGTGTACCATTTAAAAAAAAAGTATTTGTATTCCTTTTTTGTGGATACATTAACTTCTTGAATTCAGTTACCTTTGTGATATGTTGTCTGTCTATTCTGTCTATTTACGGACAATTCATTACTGACTATAATGTAACAGGAGTAATGATGATGATAGTAATAATAATAATAACAATAACAACAACAATAATAATAACAATAATAATTGATATTACTGTTGCAGATAGTAAAGATGTATGCAGTACTGCAATGGTTTGGAATTTTGATTACAGCGAACCAATTAAAGAACTTACAACGTAAGTCAAAATAACATTGTTTTCGCTATAATATTCTCATTTTAAGTCTGGCGTATCTTCTAATACCAACCGACTACTCTATTAATTACTTTCTCTACTATTAGTCATCCATCCTACTTCCTATAAAACAAATTAATACTATCCCAATAAAAATGTTTTGCTATCATGGGGCTTCATCCACCAAAAATACATGGGAGAGGTTTGGAGACAAGTTTTCAATCGGTTTTGTTAAGTAGGTGTATAAAAATATTCAAACTTTTCTCCTGTTTCGACTTACTTTATTGTTATTTTCAGTGACAACGGCACTGTATTAGCAGAATATAAGGTTGTCAGTGACTTTATTACTGTCACAAGTTATGGACGAAACAATTTTGTTTTACAAAATGATAAAGTTATGTTGCAATTTCCGCCAGAATCAGTGAGTCATGTTTTAAAAATGCTTACCACGTTTTCCATAGGCGACACAATACATACATACAGTACGTGTTCTTACTTTACTAAAATTCGTTTCGCCATATAGGTAATATCAAAGCGTCAGTCTATTTCTAAGATTGTAAATGCATTGACTGATATCAATCTTATTTGAATTTTTTTTTTCTAAGATGAAACTAGAATATGTAATGGGTGATCCTGTATGTGCTTACGTGGATCAATCGAAATAGTAAGTGACCACAACAAAATAATAACAATTTCACCTTCAATCTTGTCATAAGTACTGTACTGTATGTGTATTTTGGTCTTGCAGTGACTTTTCGACCAAAGGCTGTGAAACAAACAACAGTAACTATACAACAGACGGCGTCCGCTGCTCGTTTGAATATGGAAATGTATTTGTATTGCTTTCTGAAAAACAAGTAGGCTTGATGTTTTCTTGATTCTGTGACTGAATTTCTTCATCATTTAGTATTCTATTTTTTTACCGTAATTTCTATTGGTTTAATTACATGTTACTAATTAACACTTTGACTGCCAAACACGAAGATCTTCGTTTTTGGAAACACAACGCTTGACTGCCAAACACGAAGATCTTCGTTTTTCGCGTTTTTTTACGAAATCCGGTAGATAGGTTAATTATTGGTATATACTATAAATAGGGACACTATATTCGGTCTGGACTGTGAATATTTTACTTTTTGAAAGTAACTAATCTGGTTACGAACGATTGTCAAAATGGTACCTGTCGAAATAACATACACTGCGCATCACAGTAGCGCGTACAGCGATGGTTTGGCGCATTGTGTATCGGTCGCGCGCTAGCTATGCCGCCGAAGCATTGCAAAGGTTTATGTGGATTGGCATGTTCTGAATAAAAAATAATGGATGAATTTTCAATATGAAGTCTTTAATTTATTATTGTATGTATACCCTAATTGTTTTGGTGTTTCACTGTAAGTGGCCGAGTTTCACGCAACAAACTTGTTTAGAAATGGTATGAATATTATCATCAGTTTACTAGCTAGGCTAGTAGTACTAGGCTATAGCCTAGGCCTAGTCGTAAAACGGTTCCGGACCAACTTTAGGCCTAGTTAACTAGGCCTGGTGTCTTTACTATGTGGATTTTGGCGAAACATTGATGTAAGATTTATGATTTATAAAATGTAATACATTTTTCGATAGTGATAACTTGTTTTTATAGGCCTACCGGTGCCGTGAAAGTAACTTTTTCGTTGTTTGTTGATCTCACCGGGCGATATTTTCATATTGTGATGTCTTGCACAAAATCGCAAATATCTCGACTTTCTTGCGCGAAACTACGAAAAACTCAAAAAGTGGGTTACTTTCATTTTACTATTACGATTTACATATTGAGATTTGAAAATCGTTCTTGGTACCATTGTAAAGCTAAAATCTTTATGATTATTTTAGTCTAAATTACATGTAAATCAGATCACATACATAGTTTCAATCAGCTTTAATAAAAACATCGAATTGGGCTATAAACGCTGGCGGTGGCAGTTTCTAACTGGAAAAACCTCTGGCAGTCAAAGTGTTAAAGTAAATACTGTATGCAAAATGCTCTAATAGGTTTATGATTTACAATAGTTCCGGTATTCAGGTTCCTCGTATATGAAGAAAGCGATTCCGTAAGATTTTAATGTGAAGAAGTGAGATTTCACTTTATTTCACTTTATTATGGTAAAAAATGCTAGGTAACAAATATTTACGATCCCCGTAATCATGGTAACAGCCCCATTTCAAAATGACGCCCAAATGGTCATATCTTCATAACCCTTTGGTCTAGATGTTGATATCAAAATACTCGGAATATATATTATTTATATGCTCTGTAATAGAACATTTTTACAAAATGCAACCGGAATGCTATTTTTTTTTGTACTATTGGCCCTTGACCTTGACTCGTACTGTATCTTAAAAACGGCTGGTCGTCATAGAAATGTAAAAATGGTCTCACATTGCAAAGACCTTGCATATTTATATTTATTGCAATGCAATATTTTGTTTAAAATGACTGGAAGTATTTCATAAAGAATAGCTATTTACATTACAAGGATAAATACTGGTCAGATGTTTTTTCCCTGCCCTTACGTAATTTGTACTTATACTGAGTACATTAGGAATACATGCGAAAAATGGCAAGCAATTCTCGGGTGGGACTCGAACGACCTCCAAATCATTAGCCTCACTAGGATAATTATGTTATGCATTCAGTTGTCTGATACATTGCCATCGAGCACAATGTAGATGAACCAGATACAGAGAATAAAAGAATGTAATCTGAATGTTAAGAAAAAATCAGGCTCAAAAACAGTTAAAATTAGTAGGTGGTCCTGTTGGCATTATTACTTAAGATTAGGTTTCCCTTGAAAAAAATGATTACTACCCTGCCGCACAACATATAACGACTGACTAGATGTATTTCCTCGTTTTTCAGGGGAATTGAGCGCAAATCCTTCATCAAAAAACTTTCATAACAAATCATTTTTTTTTAAACATTGCCTCGGTAATAATCTCAAAAGAAGTCAATAATTATATCTTAAACAGAGATGATAACAAAGAGCTGAAGCTTTTTGAAGTTTGTGAGCAAAGTCTGTTTTCGTACTCGACCCTAAAAAGAAAATGAAACTAAAAACATTTAGTAGTTTGACAGTCAAGAGGTATGTACGTCTAGAAGGAAAAAAAATCATAAAATGCTGTAAACATTAAAAACCTCTTGGTCACTTCTAACAATCTCACTCCCTGGCTTGTCGATGACTACAAGATGGCAGTCAATGTTAGAATTGGAAGATTGCTTCTCATATCCCGAAACATCCATGTTGAAGAAGCAAAACCAAGGAACCAAGCAAACAAATTTCCATCTATGACCACGTACTCATGTATAGCCGGCAGTAGTTCAATGTATGAGAAACCTCTATGAAAATGTTTCAAGAAGAACAAGCATTAGGAAATAAAACGGAATATTCCATTCATGATGAATTTATAGCAAAGCAAAACAAATATAAAAGGTAAAAAAGTTTAAGGTATCAACCACTCTCACTCCTTGACTGTCATTGACGACGAGAATGCTGACACATTAATTATGTGCTGCTTGATATCTATATTAAAATTGATGTAATTAAACATGTTATAGTCCAGTTTTGGACCTCCAGTTTCTTATCAGGAAAAAGTAAAAAGTATAGCAATTAACATTCCAAGAATAGTGCAGGAAGAATATATTGGACTATATAATGTTAGTGACGTGGATAGGAGGAAAATTAATGCAGTGCAAAGAATTTCTACTGTAACTTTTACTATTTTATAGATAAATGTGTTTACTTACACTATAAATTATATAATATTTATAAAATATATAAAAACAAAATATGTGAATTAGATAATTCGATATTCAATAAACTAAAGTGATAATAATATGTAAAAACCCATTTTTTAATCCCTACTAAAATAACTGCCGATACATGTTCAAATAAATAAATGCTTTTACATCAAGTTAATGTTTTTTAGGTCAAAGATCAATAACTTTACTTCATGTCCAATTTCTTAGCAGGAAAAAATGAAAAGTATAGCAATTAACTTTTCAGGAAAAGTGCAGGAAGAATCTATTGGACTACGTAATTTTAGTGAAGTGAATAGAGAGGAAAATGTATGAAGTGCAATGTATTTCTACTGTAACTTTTACTATTTTTTTTATAGATAAATGTGTTTACAGTACTTACAGATTTTAATGTAAGTTGGTGGCATTTTTTAATCGTATTTAACAGCTGCACGACTCTTCAATCCACCACATATTTGGCAATGTTCATAAAAACAGAACCATTTGTGGGTTTATAACATTGCTAACGTTTTTAAGTGGTACTCTGTGTTTTGCTTATGGTTTTTAACGTACCAATTAAACGATTTTAATGCTTTATTACAACGAAGCCAAACGAAGCCATTTGTGGAAAATCAATCCTTTTACAACGAAGCCTTTTGGGGGAATGTCAACACTTCTTAATTACATTTAAACGCTGTGAAACGAAGCCTTTTGGCGGAATGTCAACCCTTTTTATTTTAATTCATAAATCACTGTACAACGAATATATTTTTGTTGGTCATTCTTTTTGATTTGCGTACGACTTCTTTCGGCCTAGTTTTTTTAAAATGCAGATGCGATTGTGTTGGATAACAATGTTTGTATCTGTGCTAGTGGCCAGGAGTATTCGCAACAAATTAATCGAACTGGTAGCGTACCTTGCCATATACGATGTCGACATTCTTGGGACATTACATCGAAGCTTGGCATTTTATCGCAGTATCAGATACTTCGAAAGGATAGAGTAAATAAAAAAGGAGGTAGTGTTCTAGTTGCGGTCAAGAACGAACTAGTTCCTGTTCATATGAATTATAACTCTGCAATTCCATATGAAGTTATTTGTGTTTCTGTTACTGTTCGTAAATGTAAATTGTTATTCATTGCTTGTTATTGTCCTCCACATATGCCTATTGCATTTTGGAACAGCTTCAGCAATGATTTTCTTGTCTCACTTCTATCTGAATTACCGATGTTTGATAGCATATTTATTGTTGGTGATTTAAACATAAACTGGGATCAGCCTAACTGTATCCCTCCATCTTTTAATGAAGCAGTGGATTCACTAGTAAATGGTATTATTAGGCCTAGTTTGAATAACCATGAAACTGGCATCATTATTGATCTGGTTTTTACTAATAGGCTTGAACAAATATCATCACCTAATATCATTGATAATCCTGTTGAAATTGACTATAATGCCATTTATTTTAACATTTTGAAATCTAAATTTTATTCTAAAAACTTGATTAATATTGTCTAGCCTATCGTAAAACTGACGTTGATCACCTCTTACAGTTTTTTCTTCTTGCTCCATGGGGAATATTCATTGACAATAATGTAGATGATGCAGGGGAAAGATTTCTTGATATTTGCTCTAGTGCGTGATTGTGTTCCTCGTCGCAAAGGAGAAGAAGAAGAGGAGAAAAGGTCACCCCTGTGTTAACGATGATATTATGAAAGTGATAGCTACGAAACGTAGATTATTTAAGAAGGCCAAAGCCGAGGTACCACGATTACATGGGAGGCGTACAGGGTGGTCCGATGATGTCAAACAGTTGTGCAAAAAATCTTATTTTTGATTATGTGAACCGTTTGTTCACGAGTGATAAGACACGGAAAGAATGTTGACGTTTTGTTCGGGAACGCAAGCGTTCACCGGCTCCAACCACATTTGATATCAACGGATCTCCTACTTTGGCTCCATCTGTCATAGCTGACAGTTTCAATAATCACTTTGCTTCAATTTTCACGCTGCTTCTCTAGCCCGCTACGTCCTATGAGGACTACTCATTCAGAAGCAAGCAGCAGTTATAGTATCTAAGGCCGACAGTTTTGCGACTTTGTAAACTCGACTATAATTTATAGATCCCAGCTGCTGGACCCAAAAAACGTCTGAGAAAAGAGAGTCTATGAGGGCTCACGGTTGAACGATTTTGGATTCTCGCCCGTTGATTGGTTGACGCGAACAGACTGGGAAGAGGGTTCTCACTTGTACCGCCGTGAAGTCACGTTGTCTCTAGAGGGTATACAGTTGCATGCATACAGGCTGAGGTCACACACACACACACACGCACCCACAGCAAATTAAAGTTCAAAATTGACAATTTTTAAATGGGCATGTGATACATAATTAAAGGTATCTGAAGAAAGAACAATGATTAATTTTAAAATGTCGAGCAGTGTTTTTTGTAAGAAATATTTTTGTTACTGTATATAACCCCTCTCCAATTGTTCCTACGTTCCGGTTCCCGAACTTTCACTGGTAGGTTTTGATTTAGGTGATATTAAGTCCAGCTTAAATAAATAAATATATTAATAAAGCCCCTGGTCCTAATACGGTACATCCATATATATCAAATTGTCCCTAAAGGTTGGAAAGATATCTTTGTTCTGGAAGATATCGCATATATATTTCAAATCAGGAAACAAAACTATCAAATATCAAATTACAGACCCGTGTCACTTCCACCAATATGTTGTAAAATAGTTTTTTAAATCTGCAATATTTGAACATATCACCTCCAATGGGCGTATCATTGATGTTCAGCATGGGTTACGCAGTTAACTAACCTCCTCCATAATTGGGCATCGTCGTTAGACAAACTACGTCCACCTAGAATTGATGTTATCTTTTTGTATTACTCTAAAGCCTTTGATAAATTACCCCATCAAACTGTCCTCAACAAATTCGCTTCACAATTTAACATTAGAGGCCAAATATGAAAAAGGATCCGTTCTTTTCTATCCAATGGAATTCAAAATGTTTTATTCCAATCAGTGGCCCACGTTCTGTAACATCCGGAGTATCCCAGGGTAGTGTTTTTGGGCCTCTTTTCTTTAATTTATTCATCAACGATCAGTTTTCATGCTTGCCGTCCTGTGCTCTTTTCGCCGATGATACCATTGGTTTTAGAAATATACATAGTGATAATGATGAACTCTTAGTTCAACAGGACCTAAACACATGGTGTACCTCAAACAAAATGGAATTAAATTCAAATAAAACATGTATTCTACATTTCACTAGAACTAAAAGGATGTACCGTCCGATATATTATCTCAATAATTCCCCAATTCAAGCTGTTCTTAATCATTCTCATCTTTGTGTAATTATCGATCATAATCTGACTTGGGATGACCATGTTCCGTGCACTTACTATTCCCATGCTTGAGTATGGAATCCCTGCATGGCTTCCTCAAACAGTTAAGTTGATTGATAAGATTGAATATGTTCAACGTAGAGCCACTAGGTTAGCATTGAAACAGAGACGGGGTAATATGGATTATGATCTTAGATTAGGACAACTGAATTGGCCTCGGCTATCCAGCCGTAGAGCCTACCTGAATGTGTCATTTGTCTGTAAAACGGTAATGGGGTACATAGACTGTGGAAGTGTCCGTAAAAATATTTGTGTCAATACACGTCGTCTAGAAACCTTAAGTTTCAGACACTTGTATGCACGGACTAACTGCCTGCATTGATCAGTAATTCACATTTTCCCGCGATTGTGGGAAGGAATCCAAGACGAAGTCAAGGACTCAATTTTAATGGATAATTTTCCTACATTTTTGTTTAAACTTAAAATGGATTTCTTCTCTGAGGAAAGTGTTTTTACTTTTCTGCTTGTTTTTGTATTTTTATGAACGGTTTTTTGGTATTTCTTGTGTGGATATTTTCTGATATATTTATTGAAATGCTACTTGGTAAGAGGATTCACAGGCTCTTGTCATAGGGATTTAGTTCACTTTTCAGCTACATACTTTCTAGTTATTTGTGTTATTGTTGTTGTTGATTGGCAATAAAGAATAAGAAATTATACAATATTTTTAAATATATATAAACCAAACATGTGAATTAGAAAATTCAATATTCAAGAAACTGAAGTGATAATAATATTTATAAACCCAATTTTTAATCCCTACCAAAATTAATTGCCGATATATGCTCTAAAAATAAATGCTTATACATCAAGTTCATGTTTAATAGATCAAAGGTCAATAACTTTACTTGATTACAAACTACTTCATTACAATAAATATAAATATGTATGGTCTGAGCAATTTGAGACCATATTTAAATTTCTATGACTACTCGTTTATTAGACACAGTGCGAGTCAAGGGTCAATAGTCCAGAAAAATAGCAGAGTATTTTGATACCAATATTATCTTGATCATTTTGAAATGTGGCTGAATAATGTAACATTTCGGTTTGTTCTTGTTACTAATAAAGTAAAATAAAGTGAAAATTTACTTTGGACACAAAAATCCTACGAAATTACACGAGGACCCTGACTATTATGGAAATATCTATTATTAATGTTACTAAATTGGTCGCGTTATTTTACATATCTCCTCCGAAACCGCTGAATGGTACGTGCTCACATTTGGCACATTACTGTTATTTGATGGGCCGCACACGATAGACTATATCACTTTCCTGAATTTTAAGGATGAACATTAAAAAAGGGCAAAAAACAGAATTTTGACGTCTGAGCGGCCACGATTCGCGAGTTGTTACGTCATGTATCAACTACTCAATCTCATCTGTAGTGCCAACCGTATCGACTAATCGCATTGTTAGAGTTTTAATTAATTACACGTGCTCATGGAACATAATAAATTTCGTAGATCTCAGTGAGTAAAACGCTGTGGCCATTAATATTAATGCTCAGAACATTCAAATTCAAATCCGCGAACTGTGTAAATAATAAATATCACCGCTTAAAGCAACTTTTTTTGACAATGGGGGCGCGGAGCTAGCTGACGACTCTATTTATATCCTCTTGAAATCTTGATATTTTTTTACGATACGATTTGGCAGCCACTTGCGTTATACAGATGGTTTTGTGACAAAAAATATAAAGGCAAAAACAGCATTTTGACGTCTGAGCGGCCACGATTCGCGAGTTGTTACGTCATGTATCAACTACTCAATCTCATCTGTAGTGCCAACCGTATCGACTAATCGCATTGTTAGAGTTTTAATTAATTACACGTGCTCATGGAACATAATAAATTTCGTAGATCTCAGTGAGTAAAACGCTGTGGCCATTAATATTAATGCTCAGAACATTCAAATTCAAATCCGCGAACTGTGTAAATAATAAATATCACCGCTTAAAGCAACTTTTTTTTACAATGGGGGCGCGGAGCTAGCTGACGACTCCATTTATATCCTCTTGAAATCTTGATATTTTTTTACGATACGATTTGGCAGCCACTTGCGTTATACAGATGGTTTTGTGACAAAAAATATAAAGGTATTGTTAGGTATACAAAATGAGCAGAGTGTGTGATCTCTTTTGTTTTAGGCTGGCCTTACACGTTCTCTGAAGGCAATTGGTTTGACCAGTTCCGCAGTATCTTTCGCATTTGCCTCGGCATCAATTGCTGCTACAATGAAATTAAGGTGTGATTTTGTTTTAATTTAAACTCAATGACCTCATTTAACAGACAATTAAACTTATTCCGACTTCAATTTATTTATAGTAATTTGAAGAAAATGCCAGAATCTACAATTATCCGTTGCATTCTTCTTGCTATCCAAGCATCTAACATTGCCATGTTAGCTGAAACTGGTTTTGACAAGGTCCATGACAAAGTAAGTTGTATAATCTATCATTTCTGACACATCTTTCTCCGTGGACTTAAGGAGGATTAAACTAGAAACAAGGCCAACAGCCATTAAGTCGCGTGCTACAATGCATAGTGATACCGGACCGACAGACAAACAGACCGACAGACAGACGGACCGACCGACATAGTGAATTATACTGACCGAAATTACTGAACATGTTTAAAAATGTTGAAATGTTTAAAAACATTTATATTTTTTTAATTTACACGTGCGTAGCCTGTCACTTTTGACGTGCTCGTATAACGTAATTTCGAGTTGAAAAGTAAGTCAAGAAAACAGAAATCGGGCAAGAAGAGTGCGCAATAACATTTAACGCGCAGTGCGCGCGCAAAAATCTGCGCACTCATGGCAATTTTGTAAACGCTTAAAATTGCCTGAAACGTACTCTTATTTCATCGAAAATAAATTTTGAAAATTTTAAGCGCGCTTACGCATGCGTTACATGCGCTACGCACGTAATTGTATTGCCATATGATGATTTATGCCCTGAAATTTATGAGTACCAAATTTTATTTAATTGTGATTCATGGTTGTTAAGATATGATTACAAACGTGATTTCGTTAAATCGTGCGTAGACCGCGTAATTTTTTATTGCGCACCGTGAAAACATAACCACATCGATTCCTGGCCATAAGGAATATTCTGTGAAAAATTGACTTAGCTAGATTAAACTGATATCAAGATAAGGTCATAAAGCGATAAAACGCATAGTGATACCGGACCGACAGACAGACAGACAGACCGACAGACAGACCGACAGACAGACCGACAGACAGACCGACAGACAGACAGACAGACAGACCGACCGACCGACATAGTGAACTATAGAGTCGCTTCCACGCGACTAAAAATACATTTGTACATATTGCTCTTATTCGGTACATCAAATTGACCTTTATTGTTGCACTCTGTAGCGGCTCAGATGATAAACTGTAAGAAATACATATAAATCATGCTATTAAATGTACTGGAGAAATGTTTCTATTCAATCACTACTTGGATAATAAAGAATTCCAAGAAGTTGCTCATTTTACAATAATATAGTACAATGCAGTATACATTCAGTAATTATACATTTATGTACAGTAGTATGTTCAACTAGTTCTTGGCGTAACTATATCATCGAATGATTTTAGTTCTAATACAATAATTGATCTTATATTTACTTCCCACCCGGATCGTTTGTGTGAAGTAAAAATTGATGCAGGTCTTGCCAATTCTGACCATCATATGGTAACGTTTAGAATTCGCGGATCTCCTGGAAAACTACCCAACGTGTTCCGTGAAAGTTATCTGTACCACAAAGCAAACGTTGAACATTATCAGAGCCTAATTTTGTTGACTCCATGGGACTTCACTGACATCAATGTGGCATGGGATCAGTTTTCGGATTTCCTTCTCGCTTGTGTCAATGATAGTATTCCAGTTCGTCGCTCCCGTAAAAAAGTCAAACCCTGGATATCTCCTGTGGTTCATAGACTTATTCTTGAGAAACGGGCTCTGTTTAATTGATCCATATCAGTTCGTCTACCAACCAGATCGGTTGATGATGCAATTCTAACTATCACCCAACTTTTAAACAGAATACAAATAATTTAAAATGTTATGCGAAAGTAACCTTTAATGACTTCTCCTCATCATTGGATACCCTCAATCCCGCCATTTAATAAATAAGTTGAATAAGGTAGAGGTGAATCCGTTTATAATTGAATGGATCAAACGTATCTTATGTAATCGAACACAGAAGGTATTTTTGGTATACGTCAATACTAACATTGGATCACCCGAAGGATTTGGGCCATTTTGCGGGAAGTAACGGGACCCGGCCGGAAGCAAGTTGATCAGCGCGAATGTGTGAAAATAACCCTGAAAAAAAGAAAGGCTAAAATTTGTCATAATACTGAAAACTAATGTTATCCAATCTACGTTTCGCGATACATCTGAGATAGATAAGGTAGGTATCAAAGGCTGAGATTTTTCCCAAAGTTTTTCCATTGTGTCAGAATTGAATATAATTTATATATAGACACATTACTTAAAATACGTTGATGACACCGCCATAGTTGGCCTGTTAAAGAGTAGAGTTAGTAAAACAGAATATCATGATGAAATTGATGCTTTTCCAATTGTTGTAAGGTTAACTACCTCCTGCTAAATTAAAACAAGGCCAACAGCCATTAAGTCGCGTGCTACAATGCATAGTGATACCGGACCGACAGACAGACCGACAGACAGACAGACAGACCGACCAATCGACCGACATAGTAAACTATAGACCCCACCAAACCCACCCCTAAAAAATAATAATCATGAAATCGAATCAGTTGAAAGCTACAAATATCTAGGTGTGATTGTTGTATTTATTGTTGTATCTGGAAAAGGAAATGTTCTGTTCTTTCTCAGAACAATTATGGGGTAGATAGATATATTAAATAAAGCGTGCCGGATCGCAGGATTAAACACTATTTTGGTTGACCTATAAAACAAAATGATAGTTACTAAGACTACGAAAGTATGTGACGATTTAAATCATCCTTTAAATAAAACTATGATAAAGATAAAAAAGACTGAGATCGTGCAATAGCCGGACGAGAGAGATATGTTAATTCATATGTGCCGTATTACATCATACTTTTAAATGGTGTATATTGTCACTTTATCTTTTTTATCTGTATACTATTATGATGTTGTTTATATTTAGAGTAAAGTGTTTTATATTATAGTGCTCTTAAAATATTTTAATACTTTTTAACCAATTTAACCAACCATTTGCACTTTGCAATTTATAATTACTGTAGTCCGATTTGTTGTTTTTTTTTTCGTAGAATAAACAAAATGGGTTAGCGATGACTCTACATTACAGTATCCTGACAGTGTTCTTATGGATGTTTATACTAGTATTAGACTTATGTTTAGATGTGTTCCGTCCATCTATGACACGTGGAAAACGTAAGTTTGTATATCAGGCTGTCGGATGGACAACACCAGCGGCTATTGTGGCTATAACAAGTGCTGTTCTTTGGAGTGTGTATACATCTGATAAATACAGGTTTGTTTTCAATGTTAACCCTTATATTCTATCTAATCATATAGTTACGTTAATTGCAAATTTAGGATGAATATTTTAAGTACAGTCGACTACCAACCATTTCCAAAGCTCTTTTTAAAAACTATTAATGGGATTTGTTATAATAGATACGAAACGATAATGATGAATTTAAAAAGTTTCATGAAGTCGAGATTCAAATAAGGCTTTTCTATTCAACCAAAGATGTTTTAGTATGTTTAATTCCGATTAAATTTTATTAAAATAACGTTATTGTTATTGAAACTTTAATTCTAGAAATTGGCCAAATCCAGACAATGGGGCCATTTGGGGACTTGTTGTTCCGTTGGCGGTGTTAGCATTGGTAGGTATAATTGATTCGAAACTTATTTCTAACTTTTTAGTAGCACAGTAATACAATTTAAAAAATGCCGTCCCTTCCTAAAAATATATAATAATAATAAGAAAGCTTTCTAACTAACTAACAAATCAACATTAAAATAAATAAATGTAAATAGGTCTAATATAAACGCAATGTATAAGAAATAGAACTTTTCTAAAGCTTTGTTTGGGCTTGAAAAATAGTAAACTTTACCAAAGTAACTTCAAATTTAACAATTGTTCGTACTTAATAATAATAATTTCACGCAGTTAGTTTTACTACGATTGTCTGCAAGGTAATGTGTTTACCCGAGTACCATGTTCGTATTGCACTTTTTACCCAACCTGATTAGTTTTACTGAGACCATGGTAAATTCTACTGGACAGGTAAATAACCATTTGAGTTGGTTAATTTGACCCTAAGGGAATTGTCGCCAGTGTTTGGATTGGACTTTTCTTAGTCAATTTAGCTGATGACTCGGTTAATTTGACCAAATTAAGTCCAATGCGATCGAAGCTTAAGGTTAATGCAAAATCCATAAATAATTTCTTTAATTTTCTTGAATATTGACACACTGTATTCTATTAATTTAATGACAATATCGACGTTGGTGATTGCTGTTGTTGAGTTTAGTTGTGAGATATTAAAATGCTCATATGGTTATTTAGGCTGCTGTGATTGGTCTACTTGTATTGTTATCGAAAACTAGAAAGGATGCAGACAAATCTTCCGAAGATGAATCAAGTGTTCCGTCATCTAGAAGTAGCAGTGATTTAGATCATATTCAACAAAAACCTCCTCAGTAAGAATCACTTTATTAACATATTTTATTCCATATATAAGCCTACACTCATAAGAGAACTGACTTTGAAACGTTTTAATCGGTCACGTATCAGTTGTGAATTGTTCTTGGTTAAAAATGATTGTATTATCTATATATCAATGCTACTAAATGTTTTTCCTCCGAAGACGCTGAACAGTACGTGCTCACATTTGGCACACTGATGTTTATTGACCTATTGATCGAGTCGAAGGCCTTCTTGAAATCAACAAAGGTGACTATTAACGGAAGTTGGTAGTCTCTGAAGCCTTCCATAATTCTTCTCAAGATGTGTATTTGCTGAGCACAGCTGCGGCCTGGGCGAAAGCCTGCCTGGTTCTTCCGGAGCAGCGGATCAATGTGAGGCCGAATGCGGTTTAGAAGGATTCTGTTTTAAACCTTCGCAGCTATTGACATGAGAGAGATGCCCCTGTAGTTTGTCATAAGTGACAGATCACCTTTCCTTGGCAGTGGGATGATGAAATTTGTCACCCACTGTTTAGGAGGCGACATTTTTTAGTACACCTCCGAGCAAAAGACATGGATGGTATCAATCATCTGATCACCACCTCCTTGGAGGGCTTCTGCCGTAATAGCACAATCGAGGCCAGCTGCTTTGTTGGTTTTCATAACTGTGATAGCCTCTGCAGTTTCTTCACGTGTGGGAGGGTCAGTGCATATTTGAAGATCGTCACTGGCAGGAGCAGGTAGATCTGATGGGGCCAAGCCACTGTCATTATTCAGAATGGAGCTAAAGTAATTGTTCCACTCTTCAATAAGGTGTTCTGCGTTCTCTGGTGGCTCGCCATTCTTTGTGTTTTTCCCGGACAACGTGTGTATTATGTTCCAGGTGGTTGAGTAATGCCCTCTCTCATATGTAATTTGAAGATCTTCCATTTGCTGATGAAGTCTTGCAGCCTCATCATCTTTGTATGAGTCGCTTAGTCGAGTATTGAGCTTCCTCCACCTTTCTCTGGCTTGGGGAGATTTTGATAGTAAGAACCTCTTCTTAGCCTCGTCTCTTTTAAGCTTGAGGTCGGATGTCTCTTCAGATACCCAACTGAGCAGTCCATGTTTTTCCTGCCTGCCAAGCACGTTCTCAGCTGCATCACCTACTGAAGTTGCAAAAGACTCGTACCTTTCTGATATATCTATGGATTGGTCATCTAAAGACAGTGTTTGGAAACGGTTTGATAATTCAAGTTGGAACTGCTCCTTCTTATCTGGATCTTCTAGCTTCCTCCAGTCAAACGTAGGTCTCTTGCATGCCTTTTTCTTGGTTGATCTTAGACTTGTATGAAGGTGGATGCTTACGATACGATGATCGGAGTATAGTTCGACGGAGTTATAGGCTCGACAATTTCGCAGGGAATTTACCCACTTGTAGTTTATAAGGATGTGATCGAGCTGATGTTTTGATCCTGCTGGGTGCGTCCAAGTCCATTGCCTCCCACGTGGATGGGAAAATCTTGACTGTGCAGGACGAAGTTTGTGTTCTACACACAGGTTTACCAATCTCTCGCCGTTATCGTTAGTCTCATCATGATAATAGCATCTCCCAACAACCTCAGGATGTGCAAGATGGCTGTCAGCACCAATTCTGGCGTTGAAGTCGCCAATAACAAGGTTGGTGTTATGTCTTTTCACTGGCCCCAGATGTTCTGCAAGTGAAGCATAGAAGTCTTTCTTTGTAGATGAAGGGCCACATTCTGTAGAAGCATACACAACAGTGATACAAAACTAGGGATTTCCATTGAAGGTGACGTAAAGAATTCTTTCTGAGATGCTTTCAATCTTCTTGATACACTTGTAGATTGATTTGGACATGACAAGACCAACACCACCTTTATTTAAATAATTAAAATACATTATTTTCTCGTGTATTGTGAGAGTCCTCAGAGACTCCATGGCACACGTGAGAAAATTCTTCCACACTGTTTTGATTCGCGTCAACCAATCAAAAGGCGAGAATCCAAAATCGTTCAATCGTGAGCCCCTAAAGACTCTCTTTTCCCAGACGTGCTTTGGGCCGAGCAGCATGGACCTATAAATTATTCAAGTTTACAAATTCTCAAAATTGCCAACCGTAGTAATATAGCTTTCGCCTGTGATACAGTTTCTAAATGATTCCGTCCTCTTAAATATAACTGACCAAAGGCGCGGCGTGAAAACAAACCACACGGACATTGAAAGCGTTAGTCCTATGCGTTTGTGAGTCAGTCCCAGCAGGTGACTGAAACTTGTACGCATGTAACGAAACACGTGAGGCAATGAATACTCTGTGCTGAATGACAATAAATAAAGATGTTACTTTTTTTAGGCTGAAAATACTGATGTACATTGCTCTGGTGTCACTTGTCGGTTTTAATTGGATAATCGGATGTATAGCCATCAAGAATGAAAACGTTCAATACTTCTTCGGTGTTCTTAATGGTATGCTTGGTGGACTTATTCTCAAAGGAATTACTGTGTTAGATATAATAGTAAGTAGGCCTATGCCTTTTTATTTTTTATTATGTGTTTTTTGTAGAAAGTATGCATGTTACAATATTATATATTGATGTAAATGCTCTTCCTGCAAATTTTTCCTGGACAAGTCAGACGATTGATTAACAAAGTCAAAAAAGTCTAGTCACCCTGATGACTTGCCAATTAAACTTATAAAAGAATTTACCTTTGAAATTGCTACTCCACTTGCCCATATTTTTAATTGATGTCTTAACGAAGGTGTCTTTCCCGAGTTATGGAAGTTAGCAACAGCCATTCCTGTTCCAAAAGTTTCTAATGTGACATCATTCCAAGACCTCAGGCCAATTTTACTTACCCCCATCTTCGCCAAGTTGTTTGAGTCTTTCCTTACTGATTGGGTGACTAGTGACATTCATGAACATTTAGATATTAAACAATTTGGTTGCCGTAAAGGCTCCTCTACTAACCATTATCTTGTGGACATGATTCAGTCTGGAATTAGTGACATTGAAAAAGGTGGTTCTTTTGTGGATATTTGTGCCGTTGATTTTAAAAAGGCCTTCGACTGAATTGAGCATACGGTCATTGTTAAAAAGCTAGAACAATTATTATTTGTTTTATTCGCCCAATGTTATAATACGCCTGCCATGTGTGGCATGGAAGCATCAATAAGGCCCAAATATCGACCATTGAAAGAGTGCACAAGAGAGTTTTACGTGGTTTTCTGGGTCCCGCTTTCATTACGTATGATTCAGCTCTTGAGCTTACAAATATGACCACTCTCGCATACAGACGAGAGACGTTAATTAAATTAATTTGGAGAAAGGCTCTTGAAATCGGAGTTGTACAGAACTATTTTTCCCGACTACCGCATTATTACTAGAGAGCTTAGATCAACCACGGTAGATAAATCCCTAATTAATATACCTGTTTGTAGAACTAACCGTCTTAAGACCTCGCCTGCTCTAACTATAGAGTAGAATCCTTAATTTTAAAAATACTTAAAATGATCACACGCTGAAGATGGCTATGTTATAAATATTTACATATATAGACCTATGCATTTGTATATAAATTTTGGAATTTTTTAACACAATTTTATTATTTAACTGACTTTTTCAAATTTTTTAATGTTTTGTATAAATTTTGTATTTTTTAATATTTGTGTTTCAATATATATATATTTGTAAATTAACAATTTCAGCCTTCGGGCTGAATGTGTTTAACTATATAAACCTGAATAAATAAATAAATTAAAAAAATATTGTAAATATTAATAATTAATCATTTTATTTATGGTATTGTTTTTCAATTCTTGTAAAATGTATGATGAAAACTAAATGCGTTATAATAGTAGGCCTAAAATTACTACAGATAAAACTCGTTTCTTTTTAGGTTGGTAAATCCATTCAATCGGTACAGATAGGTAAAGGAAAAATGTCGGGATCACTAAAATCAAAGCCATATGGAAAAATTACGGGATTTCAGCGTAACGATGGTGTAAATTTACATTCTTTCGGCGATTCGCAAAGGTCTGACACCACCGGAAATGTTATCGAAACAGCATTAACTGGACCGAAAACGGTCCAAGCTCTTGGACGTTCTTCTCTTGTTGGACTCAGTCCAGAGTCCATTACTGGCTTTGTAGAAAAGGAAAGTGATGTTCTGCAACAATATAATGATGACTCAAGGAAACTGTCATCAGCTGATGTTGTCGGTGGGATGAAGAAATATTCGGGAAATGCTCTTTCTGGTGTTGAAGCATTAACGTCACAACAAAATATTAAAGAGGAAGGTGTAATAAAATATGGTGAAGTCATTTCTGATTATGATGTCAAAAGATCTGATATTGCTGTTAGAGAAGTAATTGAGTCAGCAAGAACAAAGACGGATAGATACAGACCGAAAGAAGCAATTTCTCACGATGACAATCGCAAGATTTTCGAAGGACCACAGACAACTCGATTTGTTGAAAAGCATTTATTAACCGAGAGCAGAACGCCAGAAGTTCCAACTGTAAGGAAGGCGTCGGGAACAGTTGTTGTGAGTTATGTAGACATGGATGTGGAAAGACGATATGAGAAAACAAATCGGAGTTATGCATATGACAACGACGTTAATTATAGGCAAGGTGATGACGAATACTACCACCACCGTCACCTCCAAAGAGATAATGACAGAAATGCATAAAACCCTTAATATTATTAACCACTAGAGAGGTAACTCAAAGCAATGTTATTCATTTCAAGAGTATTCTTGTTCTCCATGAAAATAGACCTATTGAATGTACTTTGTTGTACAAGCAAAATGAATACTAACAGAAATTTGTAAATACTAAGAAATCAAATCTAAGCAAATAATTCCACGAGTTAAGGTATATCAATTAAGTGTAGGGGACGTATTTACTGTTTACTGTTTAATATAATAGGAGTAATTTTGGGCTGGGCTTCGGTATATATGTCTAATCACTGAAAATATTATTAACAAGCGCTACTTAGAATTATGTGAGAATTACAATTAGCAACAGTCACGATATATCACATGTTAATATTGTACTTTGAAAGCGGAATATTAACTTTTTATTCTAGGAAGATTGACCTAACGACAACATAGTATAAGAAAATGGCTTTTAGGGTTCCCCGAATAGTGTTGAAGACCTACAATTTATAGATGAGGCCCATAATTAATAAAGAAGCTATAATTTGATATATTATTTAGTCGTATACATAAATGATTTATTTTACAAGATTAAGAATTTATTTACAAGGTTAAAAATGTAATAACAGTTATAATTGATATATATATATATATATATATATATATAAATTCAAAGGCAAAATACAGAAAAAAGTGACAATGCTGTGGGTATCAGTGGCTAGATCTCAATGGAGATACAAAAAAAGCGAAAAGCTAAATCAAAACAGCCAGAAAAGTTAGCAGAGCTTTTGAGCCACACTACCATCATGTTCAACCACCAGATACATTCTCTCATACAACATATATACATATATATATATATATATATGTCCAATCTGCAGACAGTACTGTTTCGATCTTATTAGATCAGTGCAGCTCAGGTTTCGAAATGAAATGTACCGCAGAACTAGCACAATATATAGGCTGAGCCAGGTATGCGGGACATGGTACACTGATTATGAACACAAAGAGTGCACAAGCTCAACGAGCGTGCTTTGAAAAATGCTAATAGTATTCACAACAAAAGTGCACTATAATTATATATATATATATAAATCCAAAGGCAAATTACTGAAAAAAAATGACAATGCTGTGGGTATCAGTGGCAGGATCTCAATGGAGATACAAAAAAAAAAGCTAAATCAAAACGATAAGTAAAACAACCAGAAAAGTTTGCACAGCTTTCGGGCAACACTAGCCCTTTATCAGTGCAAGTGAAGGAATTTGGATAACGTCATCGTATAAGAGCTGGAAAGTGCTGCCTGGGTGGACAGGAGGAATAAAAGAAATACAACAAAAGGAGGCAGGGTGGAGTCTGAATAAGAGTAGAAAACAAAAAAGGTAGCTTGGTAGAGATATAAACAATTTTATATATCTATATAGCAGTTTCGATGTATTCCTTCTTGTAATTTCTATTCCGGAGATGTCCGGTTAGTTCTTCGGTACGATTCTGAAAATCTAAATCTGAAGAACAGATACGTCTGATTCGTAATGCTTAGTTTTTAATACAGTATCGGAGATGACAACTGCTAAGGGAGCAGGTACATATTTTTATCCGTGGGTTTACGGAATAGGTCAGTTTTGATTTTCTATGGTCAATATAGTGTCCAAAAATTTAACGCTACTATACGCTATACGCTATATATATATAGCGTAGCAAAAGATATTCCTTGATGTCAAACACTGACGTACAAACCACGTCAGCCAAATTCGACCAGAGTGCCATTGGTCACAACCTATCACCCTTGGTTGCCTCCATTACGGGCTATTATTGAGAAACATATGCCCATTCTACAGTCCACAGAACGTCTCAGGACTGTTTTACATTTCGTAGACCTTCGTGATATATTAGTCAGATCAAAATTTAAGAGTGAAATTAACTCTCATGACAGCCAAAATTTGGGCAGTCACCTTTGCGGCAAATCTTGAAAAAACTTGTTCATTGGTTGATTCTACTAAAAAATTTAAGAGTAACCAAACTGGCCGCATTTTTCGGATAAGACAATCAATTAATTGTCTAACCAAAAACGTCATTTATCTCATATACTGTAATATTTGTGGCGTCGGGGAAACAAAAAACACTCTCCGTATGAGAATGACACAACAACACAGATCAGCTATCAAAACATTAAAGCTTGATCAACCTGTAGCCGAACATTTTAATTTAGCTGGTCACTCGATTGCAAATTTCAGAGTTATTGCAATAGACCACGATGTCAAATTGAGCGACAAAACTCGCAAAGACAAAGAAAACCACTGGGAATTACAACTTAAAACCACAAAACCTTTTGGACTTAACATTAGGAACATACTCCCAGATCGGTAAAATTATTCCATTGACTACCAAAATTTAAGTTTCAATATTAACCACCATTTAAGCTGTTTTTTAGTTTCATTCCAAAATTGTTTATATCTCTACCAAGCTACCTTCTTTGTTTTCTACTCTTATCCAGTCTCCACCCAGCATTCACCACCCTATCTCCTTTTGTTGTATTTATTTTATTCCTGTTCACCCAGGCAGCACTGGTCAGTTGTTATGCTATGACGTTATCCAAATTCCTTTACTTGCACTGATGAAGGGCTAGTGTTGCCCGAAAGCTCTGCTATCTTTTCTGGCTGTTTTGATTTAGCTTTTCGCTTTTTTTTTGTATCTCCATTGAGATCCAGCCACTGATACCCACAGCATTGTCATTTTTTCAGTAATTTGCCTTTGGATTTATATATATATATATATATATATATATATATATATATATATATATATATATATATATATATATAAAGTCAATTGTGTTGCGTACCACTGTGTAAATTATATATAAATCATACTGTAAATTATGGAAACAGTACATATATGATTCAAGTTACGATATGCTTACAATTAAAAGTTTGTTAAGTCCAACTGTAGGCAAGGAATGTAAACAATACTATATGTAGAACAACACTACAGTGCTGTAGTAAACAATATAAATTCAGTCCAGCCTAATGGACACAGAGGCCTAGAAAATGCCACACAAAAAAACAACATCAAAATAGCAAAAGAAAACATAACAAAAACCTACAGAGCAAAATATCCAATGACATAGGTATACAGTGGTAAGTATTTAAAAGGTAACACTTTTAAAAGAATAGATTGGAAGTGAATTCATATTATTAATTCTTCATACGTTTGATTTGATTTATTTTGAAACATCCATATATATGCTTTGCATACACATTTGATAAAACAAGACTCGGCAGATAACAGATATAACAAGGATAAACACAAGAAGTTTAATATTAATTAAACTTATTTTCATTTTGGTCATTTGATATAACAAATTAAAATACCATATACACAGAATACAAATAATAATAAATATTAAAATTGATTTTAAATCAAGGTGAAGTACAACTTGTTCTGCTGTTTTTATAATCTTAGAATGTAGGTTATTTAGGTTATGTGTAAATATCCATACCTTTGATTTAATCGGATATTTTGTGGCAGAGTACTATTCCATATTTTAATAGCACTGAAAAATTAAACACACTTAAAGTTGAAATTTAAAATAATGTATACTTGATTTTATGATCGGTTGAGGTTTTTTCTTCAGGTTAAGATTTTCTCTCACCTATTTTTTATTATGGTGTATCGTGTATTTCATTTTTGTCTTTGGATATATGTTTTTGGTGAATAAAGATTGCTTGTCACATGACGTTTTAAACAATATTATTCAAAATCATAAATTAAATAGCACAAATACGTATAGACGGTGACATCAAACGATTTTCCAACGCGCTAGCCTACACTAAAACACTGCCGTCGATCAAATAATCACGCTCTTTGAACTCCGTACGTTTCCAGGGCGCAGCCAGTGGGGATCACGAGGTCCTGACCCTCTAATTTTTAAGGAGAAAATATAAACACGTCGTCCCCTTCAAAACAAATCGTCAAATTACAATGTTATCAACTTAAAAATTCAAACAAACAACGACGCCAGCCTTCGTTTAGAAAATTAAGGATCTAGGCTATAGGAGGCCTAAGCTACACACTTAGCTTGGCCTAAGCCCATGTACTTCCAGTGCGGTGGAATAGCTCCACGGACGAGCGCTACTAGATTACAAGGTTTAAGGTTACACATGATCTCAAGGCCATTGCATCATACGTTCACTGGCACGTCAACGTACATGCCCACTTCAATCTAAACGTTCATATAGCTGTCGACGAGTAACAGTCGACTACGACCCATGTGGATGTGGAATTCGTTCACGTTTACTCAAATCTAAAGTCCCTAATGAGTCGATAAGCGACAGTTTCAAGAATGAATCGCTCGTGAATTAGGCTAAGCAATCGAGCTAAAAAAACAGCCCAAAGTAAAATAAATTTGCAAACTTTTCTTTTTTAAATGGTCACATATGATGAGGAGATCAAAATTTGAGCATCACACATAGCTCTGTCACTAATTTAAAAATCAGTACAACACTAAGACGCGAGTCTTACTGTACAAAACAAAAATATAATTTTAAACTAAACTATAGTTCTGTACATATTCCATGGTAGAAGCGTAAGGTCGTAGTGACCCACATATCGCAACATTCAGGTAAACAGATTTTCTAATTCCCAGCCGCCGACAAACGTTCTCTCTACCAAACAATTCTGACTTCTTCTTTAGTTATTTCAAATTAATCATATATCAGAGACCCATCTGTTTTCTTTAATCCATTTAGCCCTTGCTCTAATTTGTACTGCCCTTGTCTCCATTTCATAAATGTTATCTATTTATGTTATTTTTATAGTCTTCTTCATCTAGGAAGCTGTTATTCAGTTTCTAGATGCCTTTTCCATTTTTAACATTGGAAACAATTTTCAATGATACTGCCTTATGGTCAGTTAAATTTGCTGGTCTTATATCTACTGACCTATTCGAGCCTGATATAACATGTTTTGATACCAGCCAATAATCAAGGCGTCTAAAAACCCTGTCTAACTTTTCTAAATGATGGTTTATTAGGTGCCTACATATTTATAATAATATATTGAACATTGTCTATATCAATAGTTAGCATGACATATCTGACATTTAAATCAATCTCTTTATTTTTAACTTTTATATCAAAATATTTCTTAAATAAGACACTATCTCCTGCATAATTTGTTCCACCTTAACAATTATATGAAATTCTTTTCCACAGAAAGTCATACTTATTGTAAATATCGGGTGTTATATATGTTTCTTGTAAAACAATTATTTCCCCTTTCTGATTTCTAATCTATTTACGTAATATTATTTTGTTTCTTTTTTACTCTTAACCCCTAACATTAAGTGTAATAAAGTGTAACTTTTGAAACACTAAAAACTATATAAAAAAAGTGGTACGGTAGTAGCCCTAGAAGTTTATTTTACAAATAATATAGCTTTACGTAAGAGTAACTTTTAATCCTACATGTGAGAGTTTTAGGCAGCGATAGGATGTAAACAAACCAACTCTCATCGGCCGTTCATAACTTGAATGCGCTGTGGGAGAATGATCACGTGATTTTAAAAACCGATTACCTGAATAACCGATTAAAGTCGTAGCAATTTTCAATTGCAACGCGATTATTTTTGTGGTTTGCGGTGACTGGAAAAAATCGATTATTTTGATTTTTTCAGCAGAAACAGACCCTTGGTATGGGTCACAATGCTGGCAGTTGTATAAATGTTCTAGTATGTCACGTAAGTGCAGAAAACCAAAACATAGACAATATACAACCGAAGTAGAAGAGGTGGATGATAATATTGAAAATGGCAGAAATGTTCACTTTTAAAATTCGATAATTATGTTATAATATTGTCATTTATGCACATTTATTTTGTTAACATCATCTTATAGAGCCATAATAACTAGTTATGTCAAAAATTAAAAAGGTCCAAATTTGGCAATTTTTCGAAAATTACACTGCGGGGGACCGAAGGATTTTTTTTCGAAAAATCTCCAAAATTTCCACTTTTTAAACTTCAATAATTATGTTATAATATTGTCATTTACGCACATATATTGTTTTAACATCATCTTATAGAGCCGTAGTAACTAGTTATGTCAAAAAATAAAAGGGTCGAAATTTGACCAATTTTCGAAAATTACACTACTGCGGGGGACCAAATAATTTTTTTAGAAAAATGGCAAAAATGTCCACTTTTTAACTTTCGATAATTATGCTACAGTATAATATTTTCATTTATGTACATATTGTGTTAACATCATCTTATAGGGCCAGAGTAACTAGTTATGTTTAAAAATAAATGGGTCGGAATTTGGCCATTTTTTCGAAAATTTTACTGCGGGTGACCAAAGGATTTTTTTTCGAAAAATAACCAAAATTTCAACTTTTTAATATTCAATAATAGACACGTTTCGCGCTCGCGAGGTCACCGTCAGTTTGACCTTTTAGTGGGTATACAATGGTAAACAAACACAGCGAGAGGTATGTTAAAGCATGGGTGAACTGAGAGATGATCATCTTAAAAAGCAATCATCAAAACTAGCCTTTTGATGGAATGGCATGGTAAGGATGTTATTTATTTTCTAAACTTATGTTTTATATTCACTGTAGAATTATTTGGGCATTTGGTTCGGAATCATCGACTTTATTTATGTATTGTCATTTTTGGTTTGACACATATATATACGGTGCATTTAATCATTCTTTACTCCATGATTTAATACATGTTAAAGCCCCATTCCCTACGTTTTTTAGATCTAATTTAAGATCACAAACTATATTTAATGTAAAAATAATACTATATGGTCCTATTGCGATAACTTTTTTCGTCTTTAAACGGTTAAAAATGTGAAAAATAAGTCGATTCTAATAATTATAGCGGCCCGCTATAAATCCCAAAATGCATTGCGCGCGGATTGATATTTTTGTTTTTCACCTGTAATTCGCCCACTTTTCGATCGATCGTGAGGCCAAAACAAATGGAAGACTCCTAACTTTTCAGCGAAAATACCGGGTTTTCCCCAATTTGTATCAACGAAGTCTGGCAAAAATAGAAATACAATTAATGCAGCAACTATACAACGTCAGGCTAGGTATATAGGTAGCGTACGATGTTCGTACGTTACCGATGTTTACCAGCTAGGCCTACAAAACTAAGCCTAGCTAGGCTAGGCTTAAGACCGTCCACGAGAGGTCGATCGCCGCGAGCTACTTAGGAAGTGCATTGTTTCTCACTTTTTATCATAATTTACCATAAAACGTACATTTAAGACAAGGAATGACATGGTTTAATGTTTTTAAAGTGATATATATGTATTATTTTCCAAAAAACGTCCAAAATTGCAGGGAAGGGGTCTTTAACTGTTGATTTTTTTACAAATGTTGCGTAAATATATTAATTATTATCTTTCATTCTTCTTCATGCTCCTATTGCATCTTCCATGTATTATGTGATGTTCTTCGGCGATTAAACAGACACCCAAACCTCCTAGGCCTAGTAGACGAAGTACCGCATCAGGCAACGCCACCGGGCGGGCGGAGAGACACGAGCACATCGTGGACGTACCTTTCCTTGAAAATTTCCAAGATTTTGCGCCACTATCCCTCGGAGCCGACGCAAACCACTCAGCAAGTGTTTGAAAATTAAAAACAGGAATATTATTCAGTGATTTTGTGTAGTTAAATTCACGATGTATCCAACATATACAACATTTATGATGCACCTTGCAACAAAAGCACTCGGCAGTCGCCATTTCGCTATGCTTCAACACGCACTACGCGAGAGGTGTTCGGTTTGTTTACAGATCTATACCCACTATTTCTGATTGGTCGAGAGCGAGAAACGTGTCTATTATGCTATTATATTTTATTTTATATTTTATTGTGGTAAATTCTGACACTTTTATCTTTTGACATAACTAGTTTTTATGGCTCCATAAGATGATGTTAACACAATATTGATTATTGACATTTTGATTATATAAATTCATTTACCTGAAAATGTATTTGAATTTCTTGGCTAAAATCACAAGCCCCTACAGCATTATCAACTGCAAGTCCAATCATGGTCATGAAAGTGTTTTGGTACAGCTGATTTTTATTATCCTACGGTAAAAAGAAAAAAAAATCATAAAATTAAATATTCTATATAGAAGTATGCAACATGTATACAAATAACACACCTATGCACTTGTTCTGACGAGTATGATGATATGAATATTATTATTATATACCATAATTAATTTTTTTTTTTTAAATACAACACGACCAATAATTACTTCACAATCTAATTTATGCAATAGGTCTAGTAGTAGGTAGTTATAACACTAATTAACAGTAAAAGAGATGCTACAGTGGTCACATTAATCTATGATATAAATAGATATGGTATCTAGTACATTAATATTAAAATTTAACTTATATACATTTTTCTTTCAAGAAACAAGTTAAAATCAATTTTAATATTGTTAAACTTTTCATTTGTAACAACCAGTTAATCAATTAATATCACAGAGGATGCCGGTCATCAGTTTTGGAATAAGCCTAATCAGTATTTTTACAGTTTTTTACATTAAATTGTAAAAATGTATAAATTAAAATGTACATGTATATTAATACATTGATTAATAATATAATGTTAGCTAGCATTTACTTCTTGACATTTTATAATATATCGTAAACTACTGCTACTACTACTAGGCCTACTTACTATCTAGGCTTACTACTACTGCTACACTCTTCTATTCTATAGCTAGTAGGGCTAGCCTACTATAGTATAGGCGTAGCTAGGCCTAGGCCCCAACAAAAAGGCCTAGGCCCTAGGTAGTAGGTTTAGCCTAGGCTCAACATTAATTAACCAGGCCTAGGCTAGCCTACATAAGTTAAAAAATACCATGAATGAATTGAAAAGTCAGCCTAGCCTAGACTATCCGCCTAGACTAGGTTTCTTCGACGTTTAAGCCCTGCCCACCCAAACCTTCCTCTAGACCTAGGCCTAGCCTAAGTTACTTTTGTGTTTCTAACTCACCGCAAACCGTCATATAAGTCTGATTACAGTAGTATTGTGTGTACGTGTGTGACAAAGAGGAACGCGACAGCAGCAAAGATTGTTTAATGCTGCCGTGTCACGGGTGTCACGAAACCTAAGTCCACGAAAGCTAAGACCCCCTAAGACCTAAGATCACGAAAGCTAAGACCCAAGACCTAAGATTACAAATATTTATCTTTCGCACCTGCCTTGTATTTTAACTCCCAACATTTATTCTGAATACCACACCTTAGAATTGGCACTTTTCATGAAAAAGAATCACATAAAAAGTAACAAATACATTTTTAAATTGATGATTTTACAGACGTTTTTCTCGCACACAAAATGACTAGCCTACAGTACAGTAGGCCTACCCCATGTCCAATGTTTTTGTTTCTATGGAACGTCAAAAGAGCAGAAATTATATAGAGGGCTGAAAATTCTGTGGAGTCCATCTACAGTGTGGATGAAACAATGTAAAATTAAAATTGTAATGATAATAGTATAATCATGCAAGTACGAGGAAATAAATACTGGCAAATAAATTTTAATTAAAAAATCATGATAAGTTTTTTTGTTTCGTTTTCTTTCTGTTTTTATACTTGTACTATTATTGTTGCTCTTTTGGCGCTCAATAGAAACAAAAACATTGAGCATGGGGAGCTCGAGGAGTTACATTACAGTATACAAAGAAACACATCTGTAAAATCATAAATTTAAAGGATTTATTTATTTGTTATTATGTGTTTCTCCTTCTGAAAGTACTTATAAGTCCTAATTCTAAAGTGTGGTGTTCAGGATAAAGTTAGTCAACAAATTTGGAGTCAAAATACAAGAAAGGCAGGTGCGTAAGAAAAACATCCTCTGAACCAACACAATGGAGTAAATATATACAAATAAACACCCCGTCAAGTTTGTTTGTTGTAAAGAAAAAATATACATTTACTCAACGGGCGAAAATAATGTGAGTTTATCTATGTTTTGCGGTGGTATTAAATTATATTTATGGTAATAAATGAAACCTACTGTGTTTAAAATTATGTATGGATAAACAAGTATTGTTTTTAAGCTGTAGTATATCTTAGAATTTGTAATCTTAGGTCTTGGGTCTTAGCTTTCGTGATCTTAGGTCTTAGTGGGTCTTAGCTTTCGTGGTCTTAGGTTTCGTGACACCCGCCGTGTCACGTGTGTTTCGAGGAACGGGTGCTGTATGATGTACGCCTAGGCCGGTAGGTAGCCCTCTACTAGAGGAAGGCTTGGGTGGGCAGGGCTTAGCGTCTAAGAAACCTAGTCTAGGCGGATCGTCTAGGCTAGGCTGTCTTTTCAATTCATTAATGGTATTTTTAAACTTATGTAGCCTAGCCTAGGCCTGGTTAATTAATGTTGAGCCTAGGCCTAGCTACGCCCTCTAGTAGTAGGGTAGGCCTAGAAGAGTATTATTACTAGTAGGTGTTTGCTTCATCCTGCCTAGTAGTACAGTCCCAGCGGGCAAAACACGTTGGATTGACGTTGAATCAACGTTGAACCCTGACGTCGACACGCCGTTGAATAGACGCTGGATATGAAAGGTGGATCGACGTCATTATGCCAACGTTGTATCAACATCGGATGTCAACGTTATATTGACGTCCAATTATGACGTCGAGACAACGTTGGATTGTAGTCGGATTTGAAATGTGAATCGACGTCATACTTTGACGTTGTGTCAACGTCAGAAATCAACGGTAAATCGATGTCGGCGATACATTGGATTTTAGTTGGATTTGAAAGGTGAATCGACGTCATACTTTGACGTTGTGTCAACGTCAGAAAGCGACGTTATATGAACGTCCTGCCTCGACGTCGGTAATAGGTTGGATTGTAGTTGGATTTGAAAGGTGAATCGACGTCTTACTTTGACGTTGTATCAACGTCAGAAATCGACGTTACATCGACGTCCTGCCCTGACGTCGGTAATAGGTTGGATTGTAGTTGGATTTGAAAGGTGAATCGACGTCATATTTTGACGTTAAGACAACGTCGGAAATCAACGTTATATCGACGTCCTGTCTCGACGTCGGTAATAGGTTGGATTGTAGTTGGATTTGAAAGGTGAATCGACGTCTTACTTTGACGTTGTATCAACGTCAGAAATCGACGTTACATCGACGTTCTGCCCCGACGTCGGTAATAGGTTGGATTGTAGTTGGATTTGAAAGGTGAATCGACGTCATATTTTGACGTTAAGACAACGTCGGAAATCAACGTTATATCGACGTCCTGCCTCGACGTCGGTAATAGGTTGGATTGTAGTTGGATTTGAAAGGTGAATCGACGTCATATTTTGACGTTGTGTAAACGTCAGAAATCTACGTTATATCGACGTCCTGTCCCAACGTCGGTAATAGGTTGGATTGTAGTTGGATTTGAAAGGTGAATCGACGTCATATTTTGACGTTATGACAACGTCGGAAATCAACGTTATATCGACGTCCTGCCTCGACGTCGGTAATAGGTTGGATTGTAGTTGGATTTGATAGGTGAATCGACGTCATATTTTGACGTTGTGTAAACGTCAGAAATTGACGTTACATCCACGTCCTGTCCCGACGTCGGTAATTGGTTATGTCAACGTCGGAAATCAACGTTATATCAACGTCCAGACACGACGTTAATAATACGTTGGATTTGAAAGGTGAATCGACGTCCACTTGTTGACGTTGTATCAACGTCGGATAACAAGGTTACATCAACGTCGAAAATCAACGTTATATCAACGTCTAGTCACAACGTCGATACAATATTGGATTTTAGTTGGATTTTAAAGTTGAATCAACGACGTATAGCCTATAAATGACATTGGTACGACGTTGGATTGTTGTTGAAATTAAAAAGTGAATCAACGGAAGTTTTTAACGTTATTTGAACGTCATAAATAGTTTTTATATGACGTGATACAACGTTGGATTTGAAAATTGAATTTTAGTTATACTTCACCATCGTATCAACGTTTAGACAGATTGATGTGTTGGTTATTTACATTAGACAGATTCATAATACACACTAATTTATTTAATTGTTCAAACTCGTTTCATATCTTTAACGTTGTATAAAAATTGGTACAGAATGGAGGTTCACCCTCCTCTCGAGAAATTGTTTAATGAATCATAAGAAAAACCCAACTTAACTTTAAACATTCACTTTAAGTATTTTATAAACTATGTTTAAAAGGGTCTTGATTTGGGACAATCTTTTTCGTTAATGTCCCATACTAAATACAATAGGTCTAAAAAGGATACAAGACTAAAAATCTACGACGTAAATTGTTTATCTTTACAGCATTGATCGAATTGTGAAACAACTAATTCAATCCGGCATATTGAATTCAATATCTTTTCATTTTTGTTATTCCTTAATTTGTTTTCTATTAAATCACTAGAATAAGGTGAATTTAGAGTGGATTGGTTACCAGTGGTCGGGTTATCCCATCATTTTTTTTGCTATGATGAACATTGGTATAAAAACATGCTTTTACCTAAAACACAACAAAATAAAAAATAGGCCTAGTTATACAGTAAAATCTAAACACGCGCGCATTAAGCTTGTTTCCTGTCGATGTTATTCGACGCATCGTCGTTGATCGTAACGATTAACGATGATAGCGTCGACAGGAAAACAGGCTAAAAAGTTCAACGACGATCGTTTGAAAACGATCAAGTTGAAATGAAATGATAACGATAGCGAGTACCTAATTAACATTTCAATGTTTACGCAGGGAGTTGTTATTATAACAACAACAAAACAACTCCCTGGTTTAAGCCTGTTTTCCTGTCGACGTTATTCGACGCTATCGTTAAAATAACCGGCGATCTTCCACGTAAACATTGAAATGTTAACGATTTACAAGAAAAGGTACTCACTATCGTTATCATTTCAACTTGATCGTTTTCTAACGATCGTCGTTGAACTTTTAACGATTAACGATGATGGCGTCGACAGGAAAACAAGCTTTATCTATTAGTAGATGGAGATCGCGCGTAAACAAATATCACAACTAAAAGTTATATCCGAAGATTCTCGAATTGAAACAAAGTTAAAGCATGGAGGAATATTTCCTCCATGGTTGAAGGAACACGAAGCAGGAAGTGTAATTGAGAAGGGAATCCATTTAGAAAAGCCATGCCAGAAAAGCGGACTGATAATCAGACATTACGTGGCTACTGCTGCTGAGGCTGAGAGGTGTCTCAGTCTGTTGATAAAAACGAATCAGAGGAAGCAATACTTTAACAGGTAAATATTATTCATTATTTATAATGCCATTTACCTTTGCAGGCAGGAGATCCGATACCGTATCTCGGCACAACGTAATTTCAAATTTGTAATTGTTTTTCTTCATTATTGAAAAACAATTACCGGTAGGGCCTAATACTAATAGGAAAGGCTTAATAAACAAGTAGCTCGCGTCGTACGTGTGCCTTGATCGCATACTGTATAGATAGGCCTGTTTTCTTAGTCTAAGGCCTAAATGCTTTGTTTTGTAGGCCTAGTTAGCTGGTAACACTTAACTAACAATCAATAATTCAACTCTGAATTTGAACATTTAACTACTAAAGACAATCTCTACAATACTAAATTATAGTGGGTCCTCCTTAATAACAAGCCCACCAGTAGGCCATATATATAACTACTAGGCCTATATTCTGGGCGCTAGTTCCGTTTCGCACCTGTCGTTTATTTCGACTCAAAATTGGTTAAGTAACTTTATCGTGAGTACCACACCTTAGAATTAGGCCTCAAAAACACTTTTACGAAGGAGGTCACACAAAAAGTAAAAAACAAATCCTTTAAATTGATGAATTTACAGACGTGTTTCTCGCACATCGGTTCGTGAATTTCGCATACTCCATGTTCAATGTTGTTGTTTCTATGGAGCGCCAAAAGAGCAATCATAATAGAGGGCTAAAAACTCAGTAAATTGCGTATATTTAATGCATTTATTGGTAAAAATTACGTTCAATTTTATCATATTTTGTCAATGTCAATGCAACAAAAATATTACTATTGATACTGTACATGGTTTTTGCAGGAACTTTTAGGAATGAAAATCGACAAATTCATCATCATATTACATGTACTGTAGCGGTATATCTGATCTAAATAATATTCCTCTTAGTCTTAGTCTTACTCTTAGGCCTAGGGTTGGTTGCTATTTGAAAAAAGCAAATTATTAGCAGTAAAATGTTACAGCACTTTTATTGACAAAATAATATTAAAATTAAACGTGTATTTCAATAATAAATGCATTAAGTTTTTAACCATCTATTGTTGTTGCTCCTTTGGCGCTCCATAGAAACGAAAATATTGAACTTCGAGTATGCTAAATTCGCGAACGGTATGCGAGAAACATGTCTGTAAAATCATCAATTTAAGGATTTATTTGTTACTTTTTATGTGATTCTTCTTCATAAAAGTACTTATGAGGCCCAATGTTAAGGTGTAGTATTCACAATAAGCTGCTTCTATATATAAATTTACGTAAGGGCAAAATTCGGTAAATCGCGCGTTATTTCTAGAATGTTTACTCAATGGTATATAAAGTTGGTTCATACTTTCGGTACTGATTTTAACCACCTGATGTAACCCTGTTTACTAATTAAATTGAGTTCGATAATTAGTTATTGACGATTAAAACGAATTTAGGTTCAACGATTTGCCCCAAATAGGGGTGTTTTTCGATCGTGGTATACACTGTCTAATGGATGTCCGTCTTGAAAAATACCCGCAGACAACAATAATACGAGGATGCTTCGCATTTTCCTATCTCCTCCTACGATAATTGTTTTTAATGGCTGAAAACCGGTTGAACAGCTCGAGTACAGCATCATAATGTTGAAGACAGGCCGATTTTCTTTAAAAAATACTATTTTCATAGATTTAATATACGTTTATACAAATGTATTGATTTGCGATGAATGGAACATTCCAATCTCTAGATGACAAATTTCGTTTTTGTAAAAGCACAAGTTAACGGAGTACTTACTCGAACGTTTCGATCTCTATCAGAGATCCTTCTCAACTGACTGCGGAGTGTTAATGCAGCTTGGTCATTCTTGACGTCATCTGTTGATGACGTCGTACGCCTCCGGTTGTAGGTTGGAGGTTGTGCGGGGCTCGGCCAGGTGATGTGTCTATCAAATCATTGTACAAATGCGAGAGTTCGTGGGCTCCAGTGTCCCGGTTCATGGTCTTCTCCTTATTTCTCCTTATATGTAATGATTCTCTAATCTGTCTGTTTTTGCGTTTAGGCTCTTTGGTTAAGATGGTAGCCTCCCAGTTTGGTACATGATTGTGTTTTATGACATGTTCTGTAATGGCAGATTTGTGTATGATCGAAGATGTGGATGTTCTGGAGGCCCTAGTCATTACTCCCCCCGTGTTTGTTGTAAAATCTTTTTTGTGATCATTAATTCGTGTTTGTAATGCCCTTCCTGTTTCCCCAATGTAAACTTGTGGACAGTTGCGGCAGGTGACTTCGTAGATTACTCCACATGTATCCATCTTCTCGATTTTATCTTTTGGGTGGACGAGGCTATTCTTGATTTTATTTTGGGGTAGGAAATAGGTTCCGACATTGTGATAGGAGAGAGTGCGTCGTATTCTTTCTGCCATTCCTTTTACGTAAGGGATTCCTATGCTACCTCGCATCTTGATCTTTTCCTTCTGTGGTTCGTGTCCTTTGTTCTTTTTTCTTTTTCGGTTTTCCATAACTCTCTGGAAGGACCACTCTGGATACTGGCAGTTGTGTAACGCTTTCTTGATGTTATCCATCTCAACTTTCCTCAAATCTATATCTCCCACTACCTTCTCAGCTCTGTCCACAAGCGTGTTTATAAAGCCCCAGTTTGTGTTCGAGTGGATGATGTGAGTTGAAATGTAAATATTGGTCTGTGTGAGTGGGCTTCCGATAAACTGAGGTGGTAACTGTTCCATTGTCATTGAGTGTGATGAGCATGTCCAGGAAAGGTATTGTGTTGTTTGTCATCGATTCTGTGGTGAACTTGATATTGTCAATATTGACATTATCGATGTTATTAAGATGTGTGTTAAATGTATGTACTGTACCTATGGGGATGATAGCTAATACATCATCAACGTATCGTTTCCAATACACAGGCTTGATGTTAGTGGGTGCCGTGTTTATGGCTTGATGTTCGAGCCACTCTAGATACAAGTTCGCCAATATAGGACTTATTGGGCTTCACATAGCAATGCCTTGTATTTGCCTATAAATGTTACCATTGAACGAGAAATAGGTTTTGTTCACAATTAAACCATTTTAAAACGCATTTGTACAATGATTTGATAGACACATCACCTGGCCGAGCCCCGCACAACCTCCAACCTACAACCGGAGGCGTACGACGTCATCAACAGATGACGTCAAGAATGACCAAGCTGCATTAACACTCCGCAGTCAGTTGAGAAGGATCTCTGATAGAGATCGAAACGTTCGAGTAAGTACTCCGTTAACTTGTGCTTTTACAAAAACGAAATTTGTCATCTATACAAAATCGAAGCTAAATGAAATTCTTTCAAGATTCCAATCTCTGTTCCACAAGTGTCTATTCCCTCAGGCGTCGTAAAGGCAAGTACTGTAACAGAAATTCAATCCATTTTTTTTCAATCTGTGCTGCAGAGGTTGGATATAATTTTTTTTAAACAGATAATAAGCTAGCGTTTTCAGTCGCCGTATATTATGTACAAATCTTTATTATTGCATTTAAACCACCCACGATCATCACCCTTTCCTCACTGGCATGAGTAGCGTTGTAAAACCAGTAGAGGATAGGCTTACGGTGCATCACATGCCCTTAACGCAAAACAACTTTGGTGGGTAGGGTAGGAACCAACTTAAGTATGAATTGGCTCTAAGAAACAATTGAAAACCATTAAGCCTACTAATTAAGTTGAGTTCGATAATTTAATATTTATTGACGATTAAATCGAATTTGTGATTTGCCCCGAATAGAGGTGGTTTTCACAAATTGTTCTACATTATATAAACATATACACGTGGTAGTGATGTATCGTTACATGTACTGTACTATTTCAAAACCAGTAGAGGATAGGCTTACGGTGCATCACATGCCCTAAACGCAGAACAACTTTGGTGGGTAGGGTAGGAACCAACTTAAGTATGAATTGGCTCTAAGAAACAATTGAAAACCATTAGGCCTACTAATTAAGTTGAGTTCGATAATTTAATATTTATTGACGATTAAATCGAATTTATGATTTGCCCCGAATAGAGGTGGTTTTCACAAATTGTTCTACATTATATAAACATATACACGTGGTAGTGATGTATCGTTACATGTACTGTACTATTTCAATCGACTAGCACGGTGATAGTTTCAACAAAGTATTACATCGCAATGTTTTACTGTGTTTAGTGGTATATTATTTGTAAAACATGAAAACAATTAATATTTCGTTACTACATGGATAAAGAATATATTTAAAAATTGTTCCTCTTTGCACCCATCCTCTTTCCCATCCCTCAACACTATAATGTTATATACAAAACACAAATTAAGTTTGTTTAAATTTGACTTAAACAATTGGTCTCATTTTGTGACAAGTTTCTCTTTCGGAAGTAATTCCCAGGGTGCTAATTTTAGTTCAGTACATACATCACAGTGTCTATTTATTCGTTCCTGTAAACGACATGCATTATTGTACATTTGAAAACGCCAGTTTTTTAACGCTGAAATTATTATGTATTCGAGAACCATCTGTGGGAACGACCTAGATGGTACGCGAGCGAAATAAAAGTCGAAATAAAAACAGGTGCGAAACGGAACTAGCGCCATATTCTGTAAGTGACCTAAATATTATTCAAAACTGTACATTTTCATAAATAAAAGGGTGCTAGTTCCGTTTCGCATCTGTCTTATTTCGACTCCAAATTTGTTAAGTAACTTTATCGTGAATACCACACCTTAGAATTAGGGCTCGTTAGAAATTTTACGAAGGGGAATCACATAAAAGTTATCAGAAAAATCCTTTAAATTAAGGAATTTACAGGCGTGTTTCTCGTACACCGTTCTTGAATTTCGCACACTCCATGTTCAATATAGTCGTTTCTATGGAGCGCCAGTACTATAATATATTACAATTTTTTTTTTGGCGCTCCATAGAAAACGAAAATTGTGCAATTCGAATATGCGGAATTCGTGAACAGTATGCGAGAAACACATCTGTAAAATCAAAGGACTTTTTATGTCATTCTTCTAATGTATGACAATTCATGATAAGTTATCTTACCAAATTTGAAGTCGAAAGAAGTCAAAAGAAATACAGGTGCGAAACGAAACTAGCGCCAATAAAAGTATATTTTTAAAAACCTAATATTATTGATGCAATTATTAAAACATATGTATCATATGTCATTAGCCTGGGTGCAGTACAAATTTTGCGGGAAAAAAGTATAGGAAAATATTTTTCTTTTTTTTCTGATAGAGTATACCATATAGAATGTCCGAAAAAATAATCTCCATCCCAGGATCTTGGGGAAAATTTTTTACGGCACTTTTAAATTTTGGCCTATATAACACACACAAATGCCTATAACACACTCAAATACCCACATACAGGGGATAGGGAAAACCAATTCACGTTTTTTTTCCTTGGAGTTGTGTTATGTTGATTAAAATTTGCTTAGGCTTACTTTAATAACTACTTCTCATAGTAGTTGATAAATTGAGTCGATAACAATGACATCATCATGCCAGAATCCAATATGGCGTCCAATTTGGCGGAAAAAACAGGGTATTGCTATACCCTTGCAAACCCTTGCAAACCTCCAAAAAAACATAGCAAACCCCACCAAACCAACATAAAAGTGATTGAATCATGTAGTGTACGACCCACTGGGTTACATATCCATGTTTTTAAAAAATAAAATTTCTACTGTTAACTACTTATTTTTGGGGTAAAACATCATTTTTTTGGTAAAAAAATGATTGCTAATTTTTAACCAAAAAATGATGTTTTATCCCAAAAATAAGTAGTTAACAGTAGAAATTTTAATTTTTTTTTTAGATGGACATACCCAGTGGTTCGTACACTCCATGATTCAATCACTTTTATGTCGGTTCAGTGGGGTTTTCTATGTTTTTTTTTTAGGTTTCCAGGGGTTTGCGGGGGTTTAGCAATACCCTGTTTTTCCCGCCAAATTGGACACCATATTGGATTCTGGCATGATGATGTCATTGTATCGACTTGATTCATCAACTACTATGAGAAGTAGTTATTAATGTAAGCTTCTACTAATTTTAATCATTAAAACACAACTGCAAGTAACAAAAACTGTTAATTGATTTTCCCTATCCCCTATTTATAGGTATTTGTGTATGTTAATAGGAATTTGTGTGTGTTATATAGGCCAACATTTAAAAGTGCCATACAAAATTTGGGGATTTTTTTTCTGACATTCCATATGGTATACTCTATTAGAAAAACCAAAAAAAAATGTTTCTATACTTTTTTCCCGCAAATGTGTATAATAATTATTCTGCGCCCAGGCTACATGCAGACATACGGCAATCCAAACATACTAGTTGAAACATGCAATTTACTGTACACTCTAAATATTCTATTTTGTATAATCAATTTACACTTTTATAGGCTTAGATAGGCTTGGTTATAATCCATTGGTTGTGCTTGATATTCTATTAGGACCCATTCTAAGAAATAATCAAAGTGCTTTCATACATGCTATAGCGTTCCCATTGAACTGAGCTAGTGAGGGCGCTAGGCTGGTTGTCTTGGAGAAGTATCATGGCGGCCTTCATGTATGCAGCGTGGTTGTGCCTTACCCTTTAGTTTCAAGTTTGTAAAGATATTATTTAGAAATTGTAGATTCGTAAAGGTTTTCTATTGAGCCACAAAACTTCGGTGAGCTTTGGAGTTATAATTATATTATCTTGTTATTGAATGTTAATGTTATTAGTTGAATTTTGTAAGCCTAGCTAATAGCCCTAAATTACAGCCTACGACGGCGTGTTACTGTTGTTTACAGTACTGTGTTTTGCTAGTGCAGAGATTAGGGCCTAGTTGTGACGGGTCCATTTGATTATTGTATGTTGTTTGAATAATAATACTGTATAAGGAAATTGCTATACTTAATGTATATTGTATTGATAAAGGACTTGGAATTATTAATTTGTTGATGTTGCTAAAGCATGGGTGCTGCCCAAAAGAACGGCCGGGCTGTAACGACTTATGTGTTCCTTGATCCAGGGTTCAGTGTATCATTCTGCACTGACCGTTTGCGAAATGAACTGGGACTTGGAGGACGAAAGGCGCAGATTATACTCGACACCATGGGAACGACTCAGGTTTTAAAGACTCATATAATCTCAAATATTGTTATTAGCAATTTGAACGGCGACAACGAGTTTAGACTACCAAATATTTATTCAAAGAATACGTTGCCTGTCACTAAGGAGCATATTCCAACACAAGATGATGTGAACAGATGGGATCATCTACGGGGACGAGTGGTTGTTCCTGAAGTTGACGGGGAAATTGGTTTGATGCTGGGCAATGCTGTCGCCGAGGCATATACTCCCCTGGAAGTGGTGACAGGCCCACCGGGGTCACCTTATGCATCGAAAACAGCATTGGGCTGGATCCCATGGAGCATAGTAAGACAGGGGGTGACAGCTAATATGAAACCTGTAAGCAGAGTTCAGTTGCAAGCCATTCAAGAATATGAACAGTTTAACAACATGGTAAAAGATTCTGTTAATATTGATTTCCCAGATAGAGCAACAGAGTTCGTAGGATTGTCCGTGGAAGACAGATCGTTCATGGAAATGATGGATGGTGCGAGCAGTTTAGTGGACGGACATTATGTGTTACCTCTACCATGGCGAAGCCAGGGTACAGTCTTGCCAGATAATAGATGTTTGGCTATGAAACGTTTTAATTCATTGGAAAGGAGATTTGAACGTGATCTTGAATTAAGAAAGATGTATAACAAAGCTGTAAATCAAATGGTAGAGAAAGGATACATGGAAGAAGTTATTAAGTCAAACACACCTGAAGGGAAAAGGATATGGTACATACCCCATCATCCTATATCTAACGAACGAAAGCCAGGAAAGATCAGAGTGGTCTTCGACTGTGCGGCAAAATGTAACGGTGTATCTCTGAACGATGTCCTTCTACAGGGGCCGGACCTAACCAATAGTCTAATTGGTGTGTTAATGAGGTTTCGGGAATTCGGGATTGAGGAATTTCTAAGTAACACTAGATGGCGTAACGGACCAGAATTCCTCACAGATAAATGTGAGCAGTGGATAGACTTACAAGCCAAGTCCTTACCTCTTATCACCGAGGATGACCCAGAAATCAAAGGGGTATCAAATGTATTAGTTCCAGCTTGTACTTCATGTTGTTTCTTAGATGATCTAATTACTAAGCATTCATCTTATGGAAAAATTAAAAGAATTGTGGCATGGTTACTGGTTGCTGTTGAGAAACTATGCAAAGGGTCACCAGTAAGCAACTAGGCAATGTTAGGTTGCAACACCTGAGATCAGCGGAATGTATAATTCTTGCACACGAACAGAGAGTTCATTTTAAACAGGAGTTAGAGGTACTTAAGAATGTTAATGACGAATCTATTGGACGGGTGATGAGAAATAGCCCTCTTAAGAAACTTGATCCGTTGTTGTTAAATGGAATGATTACAGTGGGAGGAAGACTGAACAAGGCGTCTCTTCCCGACAAGATAAAGCATCCAGTAGTAGTACACAAGAATTCTCTTATTGCAAGATTAATCATAGTGGAAATACACAAAGAGGTTGGACACCTTGGTAGAAGTGCTATTTTATCACAACTTTGGCAAAGGTATTGGATCATTGGAGCAAGTTCCTTGATCAGAAGTGTTATAAGCAGATGTGTAGTTTGTCAGAAGCACCGAGCTAGAGCTAGTGAACAGAAGATGGCATCACTGCCACCAGATAGAATTGTGAGCGATCATCCACCGTTCCACAATACGGGTATTGATCTATTTGGTCCATTTGAAATCAAATTAGGTCGTAGTCTTGTGAAGAGATATGGTGTTATCTTCACATGTTTATCTACCCGTGCCATTCCCCATAGAAATGGCATATTCATTAACTACAAGCTCGTTCAATAATACTTTGAGAAGATTTATTGCCCGAAGAGGCCAAATCAAGAAACTTAGATCGGATAATGGTACAAATTTTGTGGGAGCCGACAAAGAGTTAAAGAAGGAGATTTCAGAATGGAACACTCAAGTCATACATATGTACTTGCAGCAAAGAGATATTGAATGGGAATTCAACCCTCCAGGAGCGTCTCATTTTGGTGGCGTCTGGGAACGCATGATACGAACTGTGCGTCGGGTTATGAAAGGAGTACTTAAAGAACAGAACCTGAAAATGGATGATGAGGGTCTCCAGACATTATTTTGCGAAGTGGAAAGGATTGTAAACAATAGGCCAATAACTACCTTGTCAACCGATCCAAATGATTTTCGACCATTGACACCAGCCATGTTGTTGACACAACGTGAACAATTGCCATTACCACCTGGTGTATTTGACAAACGTGATATTTATGCTCGTCGTTATTGGCGTCAAGTCCAATATTTTAGTAATCTTTTTTGGCAGAGATGGAGGAAGGAATATCTGCCTACTATGCAAGAGCGTCAGAAGTGGTTTAATCCTAAACGCAACTTGGAAATTGGAGATATTGTGCTGGTAGTGGATAACAGTTTACCTAGGAACAGTTGGTTGCTTGGGCGGATAGTGGAGTCTAAAAGGGATAACAATGGACTTGTTAGATCATGCACAGTAAAAACTCAATTTTCCACCTTGAATCGTCCTATTGCGAAATTGTGTCTACTCGTAAAGGCAACTG
Source organism: Antedon mediterranea (assembly GCF_964355755.1). NCBI lineage: Eukaryota > Metazoa > Echinodermata > Crinoidea > Comatulida > Antedonidae > Antedon > Antedon mediterranea. The sequence continues at coordinate 11,675,031 of NC_092676.1, read as the reverse complement.
AAGAATCAGGGGCAGAATAAACCCATATGCCTATGACCGGAGGGGCAGTCTACCCCCAAGGATGGTCAAATTGAATAATAAGCAACTATTATGCAGATCAAAGAGGACTTTATAATCGAAATTTAACAATGTTATTATAGACAAAGTTTAAACTGTTTATATCTGTATAATCATTGTTTTAATCATTAGAGCTAAGTAATTGTAATGTATTAAATTAAGGGGCCGGTATAGCGTTCCCATTGCACTGAGCTAGTGAGGGCGCTAGGCTGGTTGTCTTGGAGAAGTATCATGGCGGCCTTCATGTATGCAGCGTGGTAGTGCCTTGCCCTTTAGTTTCAAGTTTGTAAAGATATTATTTAGAAATTGTAGATTCGTAAAGGTTTTCTATTGAGCCACAAAACTTCGGTGAGCTTTGGAGTTATAATTATATTATCTTGTTATTGAATGTTAATGTTATTAGTTGAATTTTTTAAGCCTAGCTAATAGCCCTAAATTACAGCCTACGACGGCGTGTTACTGTTGTTTACAGTACTGTGTTTTGCTAGTGCAGAGATTAGGGCCTAGTTGTGACGGGTCCATTTGATTATTGTATGTTGTTTGAATAATAATACTGTATAAGGAAATTGCTATACTTAATGTATATTGTATTGATAAAGGACTAAGAATTATTAATTTGTTGATGTTGCTAAAGCATGGGTGCTGCCCAAATTTCCATTGATTGATGTTTAATTATTGTTTTCTCATATTTAGTGAATCCCTCCCTCGAGATACGAAGTGACAGCGATATTGTATGCATGTTAAGAGCAAGATAATCAGGATTAAAGTTATATTTTGTTTCTCTCAACCAAGTTTGCCCTGTTTGTTTGTATCATATTTGCGATTGATTCCGTTGGTGGCGCTCTATAGTTTTAAGAAATTACAAACTCTACACATGCCAACATCTGAAGTTTAAAAACGGGAGATGGTGGTTTTTTTTAGGTTAACAGAGGTAAGGTGGTATCACAAGGTGGCTATGTGAGGGGAATAACTTTTCCGTTTCGAAAAAAAATTAGGACTGCAGATGGTTGTACACTGGCTTAAAGGACAACTTTTAACAACGTATTAAGGATGTACACATGATTTCAGAACCATCGCGAGATTTAAGATATCTCCGCAACCACTCGCCGTACAGCCGTCGCCGTAAATTGACTGAACATTTTGCTAAATTTAAGCATAATACAGTTGAAATTAGCAAAAACAGTGAAAACTTATGACTTAAATTTTGCGATGCGCCTGTGAAGTACGTCACTGCAATTGACGACGACAGCTGTACGGCGAGCGTGTGCGGTGATATCCTTAATTTGCGCTGGTTCTGAAATCATATGTACATCCCCAATACGTTGTTGAAATATGATCCTTGGTCAAGTTGTTCTTTAAATATCGTAAATTTGGTTGTGTGAAGCTTTTTTAAAATTTAATGCAGAAACAATACATATGCACACAAATTCTGTTATCTTTGTAATGTGGGAGAAAATGTGGAGAAATCTGGAAGTGTTGGCATGTATGAATTTTTTCTTGGGTGGTTATGTCTTATTCAATAATATTGTGTCGCAAAACCTAAGATCATGAAAGCTAAGACCTGATGAACTAAGAACCCGAGTCAATAGTAAAAAAAATTATAGGCCTGTATTCTCTCTGAAAAAAAAAAAAATTCTAAAGCAAGTAAGTGCTAATTAAAGACGCCTTCCCTACAATTTGTGACGTTTTGTAAAAATAATACATATTACTTTAAAAACATTAAACAAGGTCATTCCTTGTCTTAAATGTACATTTTATTGTAAATTATGATAAAAAGTGAGAAAAGTAGCTCGCAGTGAATGACCTCTTGTGGACGGTCTTTTTTTTTTAAGGCTCGCCTTACACTTCGATCTTTAATTAGAGCTTACAGTGTACAGTACTGCATTGAGCGGCGTTCCATAGAAATCGCCGGAAGTTCGATTTACAGGAAGCGCGACCGAAATGAAACGCGACCGAGATGATCCGATACCAGCCTAGCTAGGCTTAGTTTTGTAAGCCTAGCTGGTAAACATCGGTAACGTAAGAACATCTTACACTAGCTCTATACCTAGCCTGACGTATAGTTGCTGCATTAATTGTCTTTCTATTTTTTCCAGACTCCGTTGATACAAATTGGGGAAAACCTGGTATTTTCGCTGAAAAGTTAGGAGTCTTCCATTTGTTTTGGCCTCGCGAACGATTGAAAAGTGAGTGAATTACAGAAGAAAAAAAATATATTAATCCGCGTGCAATGCATTTTGGGATTTATAGCGGACCACTATAATTATTAGAATCGACTTATTTTTCACATTTTTAACCATTTAAAGACGAAAAAAGTTATCGCAATAGGACCATATAGTATTATTTTACATTAAATGTAGTTTGTGATCTTAAATTAGATCTAAAAAACGTAGGGAAGGTGTCTTTAATACAGTAGTAATTTGCAATCTAGGATCTTAGCTTTCATGATCTATAGTTTTCTGGAATTAATTTTCTGTTGATCGGCTCCCCTTGCCTCCCTTCCTGTCTGGCGCATATTTCAAAAACTTTGCGATTCCAATATCAATTTCTGATTCAGTCGTTCTTTGTGTTCTTTTTACACTGTCTGAAAAATCAATTTCAATGCACGTAAGAGCTAGTATATATATTTTTTAAAGAAAATTTTTCCTTCAGGTCGACAATACATCTTTAATTATAATACTTTATATAATTTAAACATACCTTTGACAACAAAACATAATTTCGACAAACCAAACGCCTGTTTGTTTCGATTGCCCTTCATATTTAATTGTGACATGATTTCATTAGTAAGGATTCTGAAAAGATAATGTAACATATTAATTTAATTTTTAATTTAGTAGTTTAATTTAGTAATTTACTAGTAGCAATAGCAGTATTAGTAGAGTCAGGGCCGTAGCTAGCATTAGGCAGATAGGGACTCGCCTCGTCTGAAATTTGCAATTCACCAGCAACCCCAATTCCCCAACACAGATCATATTTTATATTATTATTATTATAAATAATTATATTTAAATCTTTGCCTTTAGATTTTTTTTATAGATATACCCTCACACAAAGTATTATACAGATTAGAACTGCTTACATAGTCATTGACATAGTCTTTCCAACATTGTCCCTTACATCGATTCCGCCAACTTGAGAAAGTTGTGTTACCTTAAATTAAAAATGCATAAGTTCAATTTACAATTTAACAGTTTAATGAAAAAGGAATTTTTGTTATTGTATAATCATAAGAATGTGAATAAATTTGGATTAGTTTTAACAGAAATTGAGCTAAATAAACGTTTAGCTCAATAATAAATGGCATGTGATACAAAATCATCCACTTGGCTGGTAAGGATATAGTTGCGTTATATTGTTAGGCAGTGTTTACCGTAATTACCAATAATTGGTAGTTTTCTTCTTTTTCCAAATCTTTATTTGCTTTATGGTATTCCTCCATTGTTTCCACACGTTTAATATTGACTATTGAGTCTCTTGGCTCGTATCTTTTCCCAAGGTTATTTATATTGTCCTTTATCTCCGTGAGTAGTTTCAGAACTGTCATTTGAAAAAAAATTGTTGTTTCCATGTTAGTCTTACGGCATCATGAATGTTGGCAAAAATTGAATAAAACTTTGTTCAGAAAAAAAAAATTACATACTTTTTTCCGACATTGGTGCAGCAACCCTCTGAGGTTCAGGTGGAGAAGACTGCTTATTTGCCTGAGGTGGCGGTGGTGGCGGTGATGGCGGTGATGGTGGTGCTTCTGGCGCGTCTCCAATATCCGAACTGGAAGGCGAATATAACAAAAAAAGTGATAATTAATTTAAATAAGTTTTAAAGTTAAAAATGAAAAATGATTTATCTCAAACTAAACAATTGTGTAATCAAGTTAGTGCTGACATATTTTTTAGATAGTGTCAGAATTATTTTCTTTACAACACGTTTTAGACGTATACCCATTAGAAAATCTGAATATGATCGTTTTTTTGTTTTTCTCTTTCGGGGCCAGTTGGCATTTCATTACTTGATTCGTCGGCGGTGGTGTCATCATATGCCTCGCACTCGACTTTACGTTCTAATTAATGAGAATGCAAAAAAAATAAATTATTAATATAAAACCGTTCTACACAAATGATTTACAGTATGAGGTTTTACCATTACGAAATTATTATATTTTATTTGATTGTCCCCTTGAAAAATAATTTACATATATTGTTTTGTTGAAAATGTAATTTGAATGGACCAAAAATTGGATAAAAAAATTATTTACCATTTTTGGGGAACAATTCAATCTTTAATGGCCTGAATTATACTTCGTCTGTCATATCATATAAGTAATTTCTTAATTATTTTAAAATACAATACTACACAAGTTATTAGTTTTTTCATTGACAAAATAAAAAGGATGATGCTGTAATCGTAATAGACTGTGATGATGATTTAAAGTACCAGAAGAAATCTTTATTTTGATTAGTTCAAAATCAAACCATCCATTTTGGGGCTTTTGCATCTCCTTCATTGCTTTTTTTCCTGTGTGTTTGGCCAATACACAATTTTTTGTTTTTCATCTATCCAACATGCAGGGATAACACCTTCTTCTTCAACTCCTGGCCCTTCAATCCAGGCCGCACGAGCCCATAGGCTAGCCATGTTTCTGGAGAAAAAAATTGTTTAATTTTCTGTAGTCAGCAACTATAGGCTATCCACACATAAGTGTAAATGATAAAACCTACAAAATGATGTGGTACAAAAAGAAGAAAAGAGAGTATTTAATGTTTTCAATCATCATCTCATGGATCCATGGATCGGAGTTTGGGTATGGTATATGGGTGTGGAACGGAAATAAAATACATTATTAAACATTGATAAATGAAATTACATTGATTTTTTTTGTGGATTTTTACTTTTATGTTAAACCAAGACAACGAAAAGGAATAAAATTACCTTCGTGACGTTTCGCCGACAATCTGTCAGCTGCTTCAGACTAATGCCTGGGTTGGAATGGTCTGGTTTTTTGTAAGTGACGCTGAACAGCGCCACCAGCCGTCTGGTTGGTATTGACGGTAGAGCGTCTCCGCTGGCCCCCTCCTGCTTCAACTTTTTCCAGCAAACTATCATATGTATGTGGGAGGTCATACCCACCAATGTCTCTGTTGATATTATGTGGTCTTTTTCTTATGCAGATAGATTCTTTTATTTTTCTTTTGTCTGTCTGTGCTTCTTTTTCAATAACTCTCGCATTCCAATTTGGAATATGGTCATTCCCTATAGCGTGGTCAGTTATGGCTGACTTATGTAAAACCTTGGACGAAGAATTTCTATTAGCACGTGTTCTAACTACTTGGTTGTGTGTTGATACGTCTTTTTTATGTTCCCCAATTCTTGTATTCAGTGCCCTTCCGGTCTCTCCTATATATACTTTTTCACAGTTTACAATTGATAATTAGGCTCTCGCATCCCGCCCTTTTTTTGGGGTTGTCTCTTTTTTTTTATGTTATTTAAAAATATGTTATACAAAATTCCTGTCAATACAATATTGCAAAAAATTTAGCATGGTAAATAATTTTACCCTTTTTAGCTTCTAATGCAAATAAAATAGAAAGCAAAATAAAACAATCATATAAAAGCACCAGGTTTATTATCTATTAAGAATAACTTATCAACCTTCAGAATATGTAATTAAACAAAAAGTTCACCATGTAGTTTAGAGTCTATGACTATTTAAAAAAAGGCATAATTTTGACGAATTTTTTTACTTTTTCATCAAAAATATGCGCAAATGTTTATTATCTATTAAGAATAACTTATCAACCTTCAGAATATGTAATTAAACAAAAAGTTCACCATGTAGTTTAGAGTCTATGACTATTTAAAAAAAGGCATAATTTTGACGAATTTTTTTACTTTTTCATCAAAAATATGCGCAAATTGTCCATGTTGTCTGACATGCTTTTATTAAGTCGAAATTGTTTAAAAGTTGGTAAAATTATGAGACAAGGCTGAAAAAACATAAATAGATGATGATTAAGTACAATCACAAGGGTTATCCTGCAACTTCGTTGCGGATAACCAATAATTTAAATAATAGACTCGATGATGAAGTCTTAATTATTTATAATAATATTATTTAATACAGCTAGGCATACTTAAAGATGTATTGTCCCTTAAAAGACAACAAAATGAAGGTCAAAGTAGTCTAAATTTAAATTGGCCATATCAAAGTTATATTAAAGTTATTCACTTTAAATTAAGTCGAAAATTTGAGCCAAAAACAACAAGTTTACGTAATTAACAGGTAAATTAATTTAGTCCAGAAAATCGTCGCGAGCGAAAGTAAACAAAGATTTCAAACCATAAGTATGCATTATGCATGATGCTAATTAGGATTGTTTACAACTCGTCACAGTTGAGAAGGTGTTCTCACACAGATCGCAAGGAAGTTTTATGATTATGCATACAGAGTAGCCAAACAAGCGTGTTGCATTATGAGATATGTTTTGATTGAAAACTTTGACTGAAAACGTCTTTATTTCAGTTAAATGTTTTTGTTTTTTTTGACTAATTTTTCGTGAAAGTTAATAACTATTATGATACTTCAAAATTACCAACTTTTATTTTTTTGGAATTAGTCAAAAATACATCTTTAATAAACATAGAAAAAAAATATTCATTTTTTTTTTATGTGCAGGTACGTATATTAAATTTATATTGTTTAGTTAGAAGGATACAGTATTTTTTTTTTAACTTTTTTTTATGATAGATAGATACAGTAGATATATTGTGTATATAATATTGCATGTATACAGTAATTGTTTGTTATTGAATAGGCCATTTTAATGTCACATAATTAATAATTATTCACTTTGACCAAAAATTGGATTGAAAAAAAACAAGACCATATACATAGATGCAGTAATGTGCACAAAATTGGGTTGACATAGTAAAATGTAGAGTCACGTTTTGAAGCGACTAAAGTTATTATTTATATGAAAAAATTGTAATTTATAGCAAAAAAACTCAAATTGTTTATTTTGCTTTTTTTAAGTGTATTCATTATTTTTGTTCATTTTTGTTCATGGAAGTGATTAAAACTGCGAAATGGCCTATTCAAAATCTGATTTTGAACATTTCACGTATGTAATGGAATGATCTAATTTCGCTAATTCCATTCAACTTCATGCAACAGTGGAAAGAGAACAAATCCATTGTTGTATGGTAATTGTACTGCCTTTCTTTGTAGATCCTTCTTTTCTACAAGTTTGCGGTGAGACCGAACTCTCATGGCCTCTTCCTCTATGAATACTATTGATAAAATGTGTTTCGAATTACATGGGGTATCATAGAAGGCCACTGTATGTCTGAGGGAAATACAATCGCATACATATGTACTGTCATCTCTTAACTCTCGAACAAGTGCAAATTCATTGCTATGCAAAAAAAAGCATTGGTCTTTCAACTTCGTGGATATGAAGCTGGTACATCTGAAAGGTGCTATTTGTTGACAACTTGTCTCCTTTTCTTTTAGGCGTTTTGCAATTTGAACTATCGGGTTTTGTGCATTTTAACTAGTTTTTTTATCATTTGCAGATGATTTTCGAATCTGAATGCAGAAATTTCATTGAGGGAAGACCCGAAGTATGTTATATCCTCATGAAGGTGTGTGAGATTGTGGACATTATATGTTGTAAATGTGCTACCATATATTGCCTTTGATTTTTTTACAAAATATTCGAGAAGCTGCCTTGCATATGGTAAATGTGCTGCTTTCTTATGATCAGATGAATTAAGCATAATTGAAATGGAAACTGAAAGACACAGGAAGTGATTATAGACTAAGTTTGGGACCACATTTCTCAAAACAACTGGTCCAGAATATAGCAAAAACTGTCTAAACTCAGTGGCTTTCCACCGATCTAAATGTAGTAAAGATCGTGGTTGCCGTGCAAATTCTCTGGTCATCTTTCCATTTAACTCCATAAGGTTAGTTGATATCTCTGTTATTTGCATAGCTGACAAGCGACACATGAGAGGATTTCTTCATGAATGCCAACATTCTGCGTACCACACCAAGACACACCAGGTGCATATAGTCGAGGGTGAATTGTGATATGCAGTTTATACCGATGTCGATGAGAGGTGTTTTTGTCTGCTGATGTTGCTCGTACCCAACCATATCAAATTGTGTTCTTGTACGAAGAGGAAAGTTGGAGTTTGAATTAAAGACAACTCTCCCTTCCCAGGAACCCTTGATTTGACACCTTTCACATGAATGGTATGCATTGTGACTTGTTATGCATTTCAAATAAGCTCGTGCTGGGGCATCACAAATAAATGCTTCAACTTCAAATTGGTAGGTTGTATGTCTGTGGGTAATGCCAACATTTATTAAATGCTTCAATTCTTCAAGGAAATCAAACAGATAATCGGCAAGTGGGTCTGGCTTGGCAGTTCCTGAAAACAATGCAACTATAAATGGTGGGTAATTATGGAAGCTGCACAATATTGGCCAGAGCTGAACACTTGAGGATTTAAAAAGAGGTAAACCGTCAATGTTGATCTTTAATTTAATACGAGATGATTGATATACATTTTTGAATAAAACACTCGAAATACAAGATTCAAGTCCAAAGTAAATATATTTGCCACCACACTTGTCAACACTAGGAACATTATTTGGAGTTTGTAATAAAGTACGTGCATCTTTTGGAAGACTAGTAAGACCATGATTGCGAAGAATATTAAGCAAGTCATTCAAGGCAAGTATATTACATGCATGTGTTGTGGCCCATGTCCGAAGTTGAATAGCAATGTTGTCATTATTTTCGTTATCTTCAATATTATTTTCAGAAGAATCAAAAGATGTTGATTCATAATTAAAGTCGGATTCTGAAGTCAACTCTTGTGTATCTGCCACATGGATTGTCTCATCATCCTGAGCTGAATTAGTGTTGTTGGATTCATCATCACTACTGCCCTCCCTAATCAAAGCTTCAACAACTGAACGAGTTCTTCTCCATTGTCTCAAATATGCCATAACTCTAGTTAGAATTATAAATAAATGTAATAAATTTTTTTTAAGGAATTTACATTATTTTGTTTTGTTATTAGGCCTTTGAAATTTCAAATTTATTAACCCTTCACTGCGTTCAAAAATCGATAAACAAGACACTAAAGAATGGCACATAAAGTTATTAAAAAAAAACCAAAAAATTACTTGAGTACTTACTTACAGTAGTACTCAATTGATTACTGATAGATTACTGGTTAGGTTTAGATTTTTGGTTTGTTTTATATGCAATTTTTTAACCTACTGTAGATTCATTTGTGTTGTAAGGCCTAGAGTAGGGGCTTATAAGATATGGTTATCTGAATCATTTATAAAATGCCAGGAAAATGCAAACTAGATTAGCGCTGTATTCAAAGTCATAGGCCTACTACATTTGGGATATTTTGTATTATTGAATGTTTGTATAGTTCCTTGATTTTTATTATGTGTTTTTTTATTTTTTAATAATTAAATAATTTTTATATAAATTTTATATAATTGCAAAATATATATCATAGAAATTATATTTTTATATCCAATAATATACATGTTTTTAAAATCAAACCTTCATCTGCTCATTAATTATTCTTTGCTATATATATATAATACAATCGGCTGACTGCAGCCTACTGTAGCGTTAGCCTACTTCGATTTAAAAAATCCTAGAGGGCGCTAGTTAAGTTTGCTTTTATTTTTAATGTTAATATTTATTATTTTCTAATGAGGATCCTTTTATCCTCCATGTAATTAGTTGCAGTAGCCGGCCTAGTACTACTATAGTGTAGGCTGAGTATAAAAAATATTGTATTTGTGTGTCTATATAGACCTAGGCAGCTAGTAGGACGTCTGTAGTAGTAGATCTACCTGTAGCTAGACCTAAGTAAGCCTAGAGTCGTAGGCTTAGCCAGTAGTAGTAGTAGTAATATTATAGAGTAGGAAGACTAAGTTTAGTAGCCTAACATGCCAGGCTATAGATAGGCCTACTATATGCCTAGGCCTAGCCTATATAGTACCGTGTATATATAGGCCTAACTAGGCGTATAGCCTACCCAGGCCCTGAGGCCTATTATGCTAGGCCTAGACTACCTATGCATACCGTAAATATTCTAATTGAAATCCTGGGTTATTTAATATTAAATAATTCTTTAATTGTTTTTTAGGGTGGGTTACTAATTAGAAGGGGGGGGGGGTACACCTACTAGGATGAGGCATAGGCCTATCTCATTTTTAAAATCTAGGCCTAGTCTACGGCTGCATCATAAGTTTTTGTGACTCTAGCCTATCCTATAAATAGTAACCCCCATGGGTTACTATTAGAGTAGGCCTACTAGGCTAGTGGGATATTATTGTAGCCCCTAGGCTAGGCCTAGGGCCTAGGCCCCAGATTGACTTATTTTATTATTTATTTATTTTTTTTCATCTTCATCCAACATCGACCAAAATCGCTCATAACACTAACAGGATTGAATCAATAAATATAATTTAGCCTAGGCTAGGCTCTATAAGGCTAGGCCTAGAGGAGGAGGCCTACTACTAAGTCTAGGCTAGGCCTAAATAGCCAATAGGCCTAGGTCTAGATAATTACACAACACAATTAATTAGCTAAAATTACAGGTAGGCCTAGGGTAGGCTATATCAATACCATAGCAAATTATCATAAAGAAAGTAAGCCCTAATTAAATAGGCCTAGGGCCTAGGCTAGTCTAGCCTTGCTATATGTAATAGCAACAGTAATCTTACAACGAAACAATAAATATAGGCCTAGGCTTATTATATTTATAAGGTGGGTTACTATTAGAAGGGGTGGGGGGGGGTTACTATTAGAGTTTGGGGGTTACAATTAGAAGATTTACGTCGGTAAGCGTCTGGCTAGTTATCTCACCACCCACGTCGTCACGCGGCCAGCAGACTAGCCTAGACCTAACCTCTGCGCGCGGCGGGAGCTACTGGATTTTTAAAAGCGTTTTGTTAAAACAGTCTTGTAGGTTTTAAAGAAATTTAAACCTATTAAAACAAGGCCAACAGCCATTAAGTCGCGTGCTACAATGCATAGTGATACCGGACCGACAGACAGACCGACAGACAGACAGACCGACCGACCGACATAGTGAACTATACTGACCGAAATTACTGAACATGTTTAAAAATGTTGAAATGTTTAAAAACATTTATATTTTTTTAATTTACACGTGCGTAGCCTGTCACTTTCGACATGCTCGTATAACGTAATTTCGAGTTGAAAAGTAAGTCAAGAAAACAGAAATCGGGCAAAAAGAGTGCGCAATAACATTTAACGCGCAGTGCGCGCGCAAAAATATGCGCACTCATGGCAATTTTGTAAACGCTTAAAATTGCCTGAAATGTACTCTTATTTCATCGAAAATAAATTTTGAAAATGTTAAGCGCGCGTACATATGCGTTACATGCGCTACGCACGTAATTGTATTGCCATATGATGATTTATGCCCTGAAATTTATGAGTACCAAATTTTATTTAATTGTGATTCATGGTTGTGAAGATATGATTACAAACTTGATTTTGTTAAATCGTGCGTAGACCACGTAATTTTTTATTGCGCACCGTGAAAACATAACCACATTGATTCCTGACCATAAGGAATATACTGTGAAAAATTGACCTAGCTAGATTAAACTGATATCAAGATAAGGTCAGAAAGCGATAAAACGCATAGTGATACCGGACCGACAGACAGACAGACAGACCGACAGACAGACAGACCGACAGACAGACAGACCGACAGACAGACCGACAGACAGACAGACCGACCAACCGACCGACATAGTGAACTATAGAGTCGCTTCCACGCGACTAAAAATAGATAAAATATATAGGGTAAAGCCTGTACTTACAGTTTGCACTAATCTATATATTAATGTAAAGAAAAAAGGTACGTTTTCCGCTTTATTTATAGGATATTTGCTTGGCCTTGAATCAATTTGCTGTCCGATCGACTATACACACACACTCGGCTCGTTTATAAAAGGGCCGGCGCGGCGGCGGGAAAATGGTTACGTCGTACGTAAGATCGAGCGCGTAAACATATTACGTTATGTGATTGGTGGATCACAGAAGAACACGACGGTGAATCATGATCATTATTAATTTTCATCGTTGTATCAACGTTATAATAGTAACGTTGTATCAACGATGATAGATCGACCTTAAATAGTCAGACTTCAACGTTGTGTCGACATTAATGTAATATAGTGACGTTGTTTCGACGATGGTAGATCGACCTAAACATCTCAGATGTTGATTTTAACGTTGTAGTAGTGACGTTGTATCGTCGACGAAGGCAGATCGACATTGAATTGTCAGATATCAACTTGATTTCAACGTTGATACACCGTTGAATCGTGAGGTCGTTTCCACGAGGGATATCGACCACGAATTGTCGGTTGTATCAACGTTAAAATAATGACGACGTATCAACAGGGGTAGATCGACGTTGGTCTGACAGTCTTGTAACCTAATTACAACGTTGTGCCGTCGTTGACTATTGACGATGGTAGATCGACCTAAACATTTCAGATGTTAACTTGATGTTAACGTTGTAGTAGTGACATTGTATCGACGAAGGCAGATCGACATTGAATTGTCAGATATCAACTTGATTTCAACGTTGATACAACGTTGAATCGTGACGTCGTTTCCACGAATTGTCGGTTGTATCAACGTTGAAATAATGACGACGTATCAACAGGGGTAGATCGACGTTGGTCTGACAGTCTTGTAACCTAATTACAACGTTGTATCGTCGTTGAATATTGACGTTGTTTCGACGATGGTAGATCGACCTAAACATTTAAGATTTCAACTTGATTTTAACGTTGTATCAACGTTAAATAGTGACGTTGTATCGACGATGGTAGATTGACATTAAAAGGGAAGCTTTCAACCGGATTTTAACGTTGTATCAACGTTAATATAGTGACGTAGTTTCGACGGAGATAGATCGACTTTAATGGTCAGGCTTTAACCTGATTTCAACGTTGTATCAACGTTTATATAGTGACGTTGTATCGACGATGATAGATCGACCTTAGATGGTCAGGCTTCAACCTGATTTCAACCTTGTATTAACGTTAAATAGTGACGTAGTATCGACGATGGTAGATCGACTTAAGATGATCAGGCTTCAACCTGATTTCAACGTTGATACTACGTTATATAGTGACGTTGAATCAACAAAGGTAGATCTTATATGGTCATGCTTCAACCTGATTTCAACGTTGTATCAACTTTAAATGGTGACGTTGTTTCGACGATGGTAGATCGACCTTAATTGTCAGCATTCAACCTGATTTCAACGTTGTATCAACGTTAAATAGTGACGTTGTATCAACAGTGGCAGACCGACACTAAATTTTCAAACTTTTGACCTGATTTCAACGTCTTATCAACGGGACGTTATATCGACGATGATAGATCAACCTTAAATTGTTTGACTTCAACCGGATTTCAACGTTAATATAGTGACGTTGTTTCGACGATTTTAGATTGACCTTAAATTGTAAGATTTCAACGTTGTATCAACGTTAATATAGTGATGTTGTTCCAACGATGGTAGATTGACCTTAAATTGTCAACCTTCAACCTGATTTCAACGTTGTATCAATGTTAGTATAGTGACGTTGTATCGACGAAGATAGATCGACTTTAAATGGTCGGGCTTCAACCTGATTTCAACGTTGTACTAACGTTAACTTATTGACGTTGTTTCAACGATGGCAGACCTTAATTGTCTGACTTCAACCTGATTTCAACGTTGTATCGACATTAATACAGTGACGTTGTTTCGACGATGGTAGATTGACCTTAAATTGTCGGTCTTCAACCTGATTTCAACGTTAATATAGTGACGTTGTATCGACGAAGATAGATCGACCTTAGATGGTCAGGCTTCAACCTGATTTCAATGTTGATACTACGTTATATAGTGATGTTGAATCAACAAAGGTAGATCGACCTTAAATATTCAGACTTCAACCATATTTCAACGTTGTATTAACGGTAAATAGTGACGTTGTATCGACGATGGTAGATTGACTTTACATTTTCAGATTTCAACCTTATTTCAACGTTGTAGTATCGACGATAGTAGATCGACCTTGGATTGTCGGACATCAACTTGATTTCAACATTGATACGACGTTAAAGAGTGACGTTGTATTGACGAAGGTAGATCGACCTTGAATTGTCAGACATCAACTTGATTTCAACATTGATACGACGTTAAAGAGTGACGTTGTATCGACGAAGGTAGATCGACCTTGAATTGTCAGACATCAACTTGATTTCAACATTGATATGACGTTAAAGTGTGACGTTGTATCGACGAAGGTAGATCGACCTTGAATTGTCAGACATCAACTTGATTTCAACATTGATACGGCGTTAAAGAGTGACGTTGTATTGACGAAGGTAGATCGACCTTGAATTGTCAGACATCAACTTGATTTCAACATTGATGCGACGTTAAAGAGTGACGTTGTATCGACGAAGGTAGATCGACCTTGAATTGTCAGACATCAACTTGATTTCAACATTGATATGACGTTAAAGTGTGACGTTGTATCGACGAAGGTAGATCGACCTTGAATTGTCAGACATCAACTTGATTTCAACATTGATATGACGTTAAAGTGTGACGTTGTATCGACGAAGGTAGATCGACCTTGAATTGTCAGACATCAACTTGATTTCAACATTGATACGACGTTAAAGAGTGACGTTGTATCGACGAAGGTAGATCGACCTTGAATTGTCAGACATCAACTTGATTTCAACATTGATACGACGTAACAATACATCGTGCAAACCATATTTACCGAGCTATGACTTCCTCGCATTAGATAGGAAGAACCGTAAAGGAGAGGGAGTTGGTATGTTTGTTTCTGCTACAATTGACATAAAACAAAGAAAAGATCTATTTATTGAATCTTGTGAATGTATTTTTATTGAAATAATTGAAAAAAAATGTAACAATACGATTGTTGGTATAATATATAGACCTCCCGATTCGAATATAGAACTTTTAAATAGATCACTAGACGATATTCTTAACACTATTGATATCGAGGGAAAATCATGCCACTTTATGGGTGATTTTAACATTAATTTACTTAAGCATGAATCGACTGATTTTGTAAATAATTTTCTAGAAGTAATGATGTCGCATTCCTTCTACCCATCGATTTCAAGACCCACTAGAATACAAAACAACACATCTTCATTAATTGATAACATTTTCTCCAATACACTCTCTGAACAAATGTTATCTGGTATACTAATCTCAGACATATCTGATCATTTACCGGTATACCAAATTATCCACTCCGTGCCCGACAAACATATTAAAGTAAAAACCGGTAATATAGAACCTCATAAATATGCAATAAACGAAAGAAATATAAATAAACTATATAATGACTTATTACCTGTTGATTGGGCTGATGTATATGTAAGGACAAACGCTGATGATGCTTACAATGCTTTTATCAACACTTTCAAAAAATTATATAATAAAAACTTTAAAAAAAAAGAAAAAGTTCAAGAAAATCACAAGAAGTATAAAAAGTTCAAACAACCATGGATGAGCTCAAGACTCTTAAAGTCTAGCAAAAGAAAACATGTGTGCAAATTTATAAAACATCCCTCGTCTAAAAATAAGGATATTTATAAAGAGTTTAATAAGTCATTTATGCGTACATGCAAAAAGGCAAAGAAATCATATTATGAAAATGTTTTTAACAATACTAAAGGAAATAAAAATAAAACATGGAATATTATAAATGATATTATAAATCCAGGTGGAAGCAAAAATAATGTTCCATCCACTTTTACATCTGGTGACAAACTCATAGAGGGTTGTGAGCCTATTGCAAACCACATTAACGATCATTTTATTAATGTTGGTCTCAAGGTACGAGACAGTATTGAGCCATCAACGGCACAATACTCTGATTACCTGCTAAACAGGCAAAGTAACTCTATGTTTTTCTACCATGTAAATGAGGAGGAAGTGTTAAAAGTGATTCAATCACTTGATGCAAACAAAACACCTGGTTTTGATAATATTTCACCAAAGGTAGTCAAGGCAGTTGGTGATGCTATTGTAAAGCCCTTGACTTATATATTTAACGTATCTCTTCACTCTGGCTCAATACCGGAACAGATAAAAATTGCAAAAGTAATTCCCATATACAAAAAAGGGGACCGTCATTTAGCCTCGAATTATCGCCCGATATCACTACTACCAATTTTCTCTAAAATCTTTTAAAAGATAGTCCATTCCAGATTGTATAATTACTTTAAAACTTATAATATACTAAATGATTGGCAATACGGCTTCCGAAACAATCATTCAACCTCCCACGCTATAATTGATCTGATCCACAAAATACTAAAGGCATTTGAAAACAAAGAGTTCGTAATTGCCAATTTATGGATTTGTCAAAGGCATTTGATATTATTGACCACAGTATATTACTGAACAAGCTATTCCACTATGGTATAAGAGGTGTTACACTAAAATGGTTCAGTAACTACTTAAAATCACGAAAGCAATATGTTTTTATAAATGGTACTTCGTCTAATATTAAGGAGACTAGTATTGGTGTTCCACAAGGGTCCGTTTTGGGACCTTTGTTGTTTCTTGTATATGTAAACGATATATGTAACTCAAGTACACAAATTGAATTAATTAGCTTTGCCGATGATACAACAGGATTCAAGTGTGGAAATAACCTGAACGCATTGGCAAACACTATGAATGTGGAACTAGATAGAATTAATATGTGGTTCAAAGCTAAAAAACTTTTATTAAACACCAGCAAAACAAATTACGTAATCTTTAAAACTGCCCAAAGGCGTATTATTACAACCAACATTGAATTGAAAATGAATAACATTACTTTAGAACAACAAAAAAATGTAACATTTCTTGGGGTTGTAATAAATGAGAACCTTTGCTGGAAAAATCATATAAGGCTTATTAGCAAAAAAACCGCTAGGTCTATTGGAATATTGATAAAAACTAGACATTTTTTTCCTAATTAGATTTTAACAAATTTGTATAATACATTAATTCTACCGCACCTTCAGTATGGAAACATTATTTGGGGCAGTACATATGATAGTACACTAGAATCCCTTCCTAAACTCCAGAAAAAGGCTGCTAGAATAATTTTATTTAAAAAGCCATGGCAACATTCTGAGCCACTCTTTAAGCAATTAAATATACTTAACATACAAGATATCAACAGAGTTACCGTCCTAGGTTTCATGGCCCAGATTAAAAGCAATGTTTTACCCAGACGAATCCAAATGATATTCAAAAGAAACGAAAATACTACCCATAATCTTCGAAATATTTGTAGCGTAAAACAACCATACTCTAGGTTAACGTCTGGTCAACATTTTATCAGTATTCACGGACCGAAACTATGGAACGAGCTCTGTAGAAATCACTTAGATATTGTTAACAAAAATTATAAAATACTAAAAAAATATGTAAAAAGAGACATTTTATCGAATTACAGAACTTAAAATGCTTCACTCATAAAATATAGATGCATATATTATGCATTTGTGTTGGTGTGTGCGAGTATACACACATAGCCTGTTTTATATTATATGTATTCATACTTTTGCTATAATATATATAGAAAGAATCCACATGTACTGGAAGTAATAAACTGAATATCTTCTTTTTTAAGACAAAATGTATAAATAATCATGTTAGTAAAACAGTATCGCTTTTTGATGATGAACAACTCTAAAATGTATATAGGAAATGTTTTTTTTTTATTTTGTATCTATTATGTTGTGTTTATAGTTTTATGTTTTTTATGTAAAAGGGTCCTGCGAAAACAGAAGTGTAAACTTCTCTATGCAGGATCCTTGCCATCATTTATGCTATGAAACTGTATTTATAAACGATGAGTAAATAAATGTGAATTGTGTGTGTGTGTGTGTGTGTGTGTGTGTGTGTGTGTGTGTGTTAAAGAGTGACGTTGTATCGACGAAGGTAGATCGACCTTGAATTGTCAGACATCAACTTGATTTCAACGTTGATACAACGTTGGATACTGACGTTGTACCGACGAAGGTATTTCGACCTTTAATTGTCAGACATCCACCTGATTTCAACGTTGATACAACGTTGAATACTGACGTTGTACCGACGAAGGTATTTCGACCTTTAATTGTCAGACATCCACCTGATTTCAACGTTGATACAACGTTGAATACTGACGTTGTACCGACGAAGGTATATCGACCATGAATTGTCAGGCTTCAACCTGAATTCAACGTTATATCAACGTTGTAGTAGTGACGTTGTATCGACGATGGTAGATCGACTTTCAATGGTCAGGTTTCAACCCGATTATACTGACGTTGTACCGACGAAGGTATATCGACCATAAATTGTCAGGCTTCAACCTGAATTCAACGTTATATCAACGTTGTAGTAGTGACGTTGTATCAACGATGGTAGATCGACTTTCAATGGTCAGGTTTCAACCCGATTATAACGTTGTATCGACGTTAATGTGTGACGTTGTATCAACGAAGGTAGATCGACCTTGAATTGTCAGACATCAACTTGATTTCAACGTTGATACAACGTTGAATACTGACGTTGTACCGACGAAGGTATTTCGACCTTGAATTGTCAGACATCCACCTGATTTCAACGTTGATACAACGATGAATACTGACGTTGTACTGACGAAGGTATATCGACCATGAATTGTCAGGCTTCAACCTCAATTCAACGTTATATCAACGTTGTAGTAGTGACGTTGTATCGACGATGGTAGATCGACTTTCAATGGTCAGGTTTCAACCCGATTATAACGTTGTATCGACGTTAAAGTGTGACGTTGTATCAACGAAGGTAGATCGACCTTGAATTGTCAAACATCAACTTGATTTCAACGTTGATACAACGTTGAATACTGACGTTGTACCGACGAAGGTATTTCGACCATGAATTGTCAGACATTCACCTGATTTCAACGTTGATACAACGTTGAATACTGAAGTTGTACCGACGAAGGTATATCGACCATGAATTGTCAGGCTTCAACCTGAATTCAACGTTATATCAACGTTGTAGTAGTGACGTTGTATCGACGGTGCTATATCGACTTTAAATGGTCAGGTTTCAACCCGATTATAACGTTGTATCGACGTTAAAGTGTGACGTTGTATCGACGAAGGTAGATCGACCTTGAATTGTCAGACATCAACTTGATTTCAACGTTGATACAACGTTGAATACTGAAGTTGTATCGACGAAGGTATTTCGACCTTGAATTGTCGGACATCCACCTGATTTCAACGTTGATACAACGTTGAATACTGACGTTGTACCGACGAAGGTATATCGACCATGAATTGTCAGGCTTCAACCTGAATTCAACGTTATATCAACGTTGAACTAATCACGTTGTATCAACGGAGGAAGATCGACGTTGGTCCGACGTTGATGTCGTGTTGTCCGACGTCGCGACCTAATTTCAACGTTGATTCAACGTCGGTATGCCCGCTGGGGTAGTAGTATAGTACTATATGTCGGGCTGGGCGCGCCTACCTGCTACTACTAGGCCTACTTACTATCTAGGCTTACTACTACTGCTACACTCTTCTATTCTAGCTAGTAGGGCTACACTATAGTATAGGCCTAGCCAGCTAGCTAGTATACAGACATACTTTTTTTAGAATAGAAGTCATACTAATTTACACACAGTATCAACCGTTAGTGTTTTACGATATATTAATTATTATACAATGTCAAGAAGTAAATGCTAGCTAACATTATATTTATTAATCAATGTTATACATGTACATTTTAATTTATACATTTTTACAATTTAATGTAAAAATACAAGTGCATAAGTGTGTTATTTGTATACATGTTGCAGACTTCTAATCTATATAGAATATTTTATTTTATGATTTTTTTTCTTTTTACCGTAGGATAATAAAAATCAGCTGTACCAAAAGACTTTCATGACCTTGATTGAACTTGCAGTTGATAATGCCGTAAGGGCTTGTGATTTTAGCCAAGAAATTCAAATACATTTTCAGGTAAATGGATTTATATAATCAAAATGTCCTACAATAAAACCTGGTGAATAAGAATGTTTAGTTTTATTTATATGATATTAAGAGAAACTGTGGCTGATATAATACTTTTTGTTTTTTGGTGCCCAATCTAGTTCCTGGTTGACATTTAATATTTGTTTGGTTTTTTTTTAGAGTGTATGGTAGCTGAATTATTTTGTCTTGCATAGCTTGTTGGCTCCTCAACAAACTGCAGCATCTGTTGAAAATAAATTTGCAATGATATAAAATATTAAGGTGCAAGATGTTATATATTTGTCTGTTACTCTACAGTATTATTTAATCGGGTCAATTTATGTATAGTATCTTTTATTCACATATTATAAATATTAATATAACACATTATCAAGGAAAAATTAAGCAGTTTATTTTGTGATGAACACTAATAAAATCAAGCTTATTTGAGCAATTGAATGCTGTTTAATTAAACAGCATTTAATTGCATTCAATTACGTAATTTCTGTGATTTTCCTTGAGAGCGAGTTTTTTTAATTAAACAGCATTCAATTGCTTAAATAGACTTGATTTTATCTTGTTTGACTTTAATTTAGTTCTATGTGATGAACACTAATAATTTCATTCAATAAAAATAAATTTAAAGGTACAGTTACGTAATTTCTGTGATTTTCCTTGAGAACGTGTTTTTTAATTAAACAGCATTCAATTGCTTAAAGATGTATTGTCCCCCAAAAAATGAAAAATAAAGATGAAAAAAATCAAATTTTGAATAGACCGTTTTGTAGTTAACATAAAGTTATTCACTTCCACCCAAAAAAAAATCCGAAAAAAAATATTGATTTCGCTTATAAAAAAATCAAAATAAGTTTACCATTTTTTCGAAATCATCGGCTCAGAAATTAGGCCGGTAGAGCTAACTCATACATATGCATGATATGTTAATGAGCATCCACACAGCAGAGATCTGATCTAACAATGGAGGATGCACGTTGTATGTACAACCACACCACGCGACTCGACTATGGGTTTCCCTGGCCTGTGATTGTATAAATATGTAAAGCTGAGCTGTTAATTTGTCGGTTAGTAGGCCTAGACGGTTATTTTAAATATAATAATATATATAACGCAATAATAACAGGAAGGTAAATTAATTAACTTAGCCTGGGATTTTTTCCGTTCAGGGCTAGGCCTACTAGAATAATTAATACATGCTGCTGCATATTACTAGGCTAGTAGCAAGCAGACTGTGACAATCGGGTCCCTGCAGAAGATGCCCAGCTAGGCCCTATACATTGTACTCTTCATAGACTGGCCTAGGCTATATGCCATCAATCTTAGCTACATTCCGAAAATACAGCCAGCTTGCTGTACCATATATATTTACAGTTGAAGCTTGTTTAACTAATTTTTATGATAAAAATAAAACAAACATTTTTCAGGGAAAATGGTTGCAATACAAGCCTGAAATTGAGAACCTTCCAGCAGCACTGTACAAGTAGACAGAGGGGAAAAGCCAGCTTAGCCATTTTACAACACAAACAATGTTCTCTGTACTGTAGTAAGTCAAATATTTATTTTCTCTTTTTATAAGTTATAACATTATAAGTAATGTGTTTTAATTACCATAGAAAGGTAGTATACTTATTTGACTATGTCAAAGTAAGCAATTTCACTAGCCCAATTTTGCACTAAATATGCATGATCTATTTTTTCCAGATTTTCATACTTTGCTTTTACTTTTTTAAAAGACGTTGAGCTGATGAAGACTGGAACAGAGGTCACCCAAAGACAACAATGATAGACTCGGTATTGGAATATGATTGGATATTGCAGGAAAAATATTTCTGACTCTCCTGCTGCATTCGGCCAATATGTTCTTGTCCAGCTTGTAAAATATTGTATAATTTTTTTTGTATTATATGTACAGTATATTATTTTGTAAACATAACATTCAATAAATAAAAAAAAACTACTACAACAGTACACAGGATAAATTCTTCAAATTTACTTACACTTCATAATTTTACTGTAAATATTACAGTGCAAAAGGAGTTAATAAAATATATATATACAGTATATCTTATTGAATTCCTGTATTGTTTTTTGTGTCAATTTGTCTACTATTATCAATGTGTTGATTGTGGCAGTAATTACGACAGCTATAGTCTTCTAAGATCGCTCACATCCATTACAAAGTGTCATTTTAATAGTAAGAAACGTTTCAATAAATTGTGAATGTTGCCACTGCACGATACATTTTATGTTTCTCACTACTTGCTCTTATTGTTCAATCAATCAACCTAAAAAAAAAAAGAAATTTGTGTCAAAATATCTGCATAAAATGTTTATTTGCGGAATGTTAATTTGAACCTATTGCATTTGATACAGAAAATATTTTTAAAATATTGCATCAGTAAAAAACATCCAAAACAATATTTAGATTTTCTTTTTTTTTTAATTTTCACTGCCGAATAGATAGTTGAAATCTTTAAAAATTAAACCAATTCATCATGATTAAAACAAAAATACATCCCTTCTGGTGGTGGTCTACTGTAGCCCTAGCTAGCAGTGTACTGCCTAGGCCTACTACACTCTACTTCTAGAGACAGAAGTAGGCAGCAGTTAGGCTACTCGAGACTGTCAGTGCTAGTAGTAGTAGTAGACTAGTAGTACAGTAGCAGCAAATACGGGCCTAGGCCTAGCTAGGCCTCTCCTGTTAGCGAAACAAAAACTCACCTAAATGAATAAGATTCAACATCAAAGTTACCAACTGTAATTCTAACTTAGCATTCTGCTAGCTATAGTTTTCGTGTTTTCTTCAAGATTCGTCTCGCATCACTACTCAACTCTCTCGCACGCATGCATTGCTATCGTTGTTGGCTGTTGATTTGGAAAGCATCATCATCCACACGATGTATCCATACAATATGAATATTTATGAGCTAACTCAGGTCAATGGTTAAATTAAACCGGAACACATTTGTCTTCCAGACAAATAGCTTCCGGTTGGTTAATTTTTGCATTAAATTGCGATTTTCCCGTGTAAAAAATTATTTTTTTCAATCCAAATTGAGGTCAAAGTGAATAACTTTTATGTGCAATTAAAATGGCCTATTCAACAAAAATATTGAAAAAAATTTTTTTTTTAGGGGGACAATACATCTTTAAATAGACTTGATTTTTTCTTGTTTGAGTTTACTTTAGTTCCTTGTAATGAACACTAATAATTTCATTCAATAAAAATAAATTTAAAGGTACAGTTACGTAATTTCTGTGATTTTCCTTGAGAGCGAGTTTTTTAATTAAACAGCATTCAATTGCTTAAATAGACTTGATTTTATCTTGTTTGACTTTACTTTAGTTCTATGTGATGAACACTAATAATTTCATTCAATAAAAATAAATTTAAAGGTACAGTTACGTAATTTCTGCGATTTTCCTTGAGAGCGTGTTTTTTAATTAAACAGCATTCAATTGCTTAAATAGAATTGATTTTTTCTTGTTTGAGTTTACTTTAGTTCCATGTGATGAACACTAATAATTTCATTCTATAAAAATAAATTTAAAGGTACAGTTACGTAATTTCTGTGATTTTTCTTGAGAGCGAGTATTTTAATTAAACAGCATTCAATTGCTTAAATAGACCTGATTTTTTCTTGTTTGAGTTTACTTTATTTCCATGTAATGAACACCAATAATTTCATTCAGTAAAAATAAATTTAAAGGTACAGTTACGTAATTTCTGTGATTTTCCTTGAGAGCGAGTTTTTTAATTAAACAGCATTCAATTGCTTAAATAGACCTGATTTTTTCTTGTTTGAGTTTAATTTAGTTCCGTGTGATGAACACTAATAATTTCATTCAATAAAAATAAATGTAAAGGTACAGTTACGTAATTTCTGTGATTTTCCTTGAGAGCGAGTTTTTTAATTAAACAGCATTCAATTGCTTAAATAGACCTGATTTTATCTTGTTTGACTTTACTTTATAAATAAATTTAAAGGTACAGTTATGCAATTTCTGTGATTTTTCCCTGAGAGCGTGTTTTTTAGTTAAATAGCATTCAATTCAAATCCCCATTTTGTAACCTTGAGTGCGGGTCCATTTAAACAAGCTGGGCAAGCTGTAAATTTTATTAATCTACTATGTATGTATGCATATTGTTTACTAATTGAATTTTAACCCTAAATAACACTGTATAAGTAAGTCTTTTATAAAATTTCAGTGGTTAGGCCTAGAGGTTCATATTTATTATTAGGATTTTTACAGGAACATTTAAAAATAGATTAGAAAAATATGGCATAAGCAGAATTATATCATCAATAAGAATATACAAAAGGAGCGGCGTGACGGGAAGAGAGACCAACCGGTGAAAAAGTACGGTCAGAACACAATTACAAATTTATAAGTTTATTTTTGATTAATTATTGTTATATATATATATATATAGGCCTATTACAAAGTGTTATTAAATTTGACGATATTTAGAGCATCGGCAACTTACCAAAGAAACGCTCGACTGAAAATTAACTTTATCCGATTTTTATTTACATCGACCGGGTTTAACGCTAAACCGCCTGTCCTATTCTATTCTGAATTGTACCACCAATAACACATGATATCAAAGTGTAAGATAAGACAAAAAAATCTCTCAGTACCAAATTTTTGGTTTGGCGGTATAAGGTACGACATTACATAATATTCAATAGTTTTGTAATTAATCGATACCATTAATTCCAACAAACAAATGGTAGGGCTACTTAAAATTATTTATGTGGTCCATAGTTACCAACCGTCTCGCATCGTTTGGGACAGCCGCATTCCAAGTGTTTTTTTTTAATGAAACACGCGTTTAAACCTAAGTAGGCCTATAATACGATGCGTTAATATGTTTTATCACAATTTGAGAGGAAAATGCATTCAAATTAATTGGTATATTTTAAAAGTATAGAACATTATACGAGTAGGCCTATTTATATTATTACACCACACATCAATAAAATACGTAATATCAGAGGAAAGTAACAATTAATGTGTCCGTGGTCGCTCGCCGTGACGAGGATGGGCCTATAACTATGCGTTTGTCATGATCGCAATATTACACATTACATGTGTGCATTTATGAAAGGTAAACCCAATTTTCTTGCTATTGGTTGGTGGATCAGTTCAATTTTTACACTCCAAAAAATGTTTTTTAATAAAATAATTTCAAGAATCAGCATGCTGAAAAACGTTGAATTATAGATTAACAAAAAAAGAGTAACATACAATCTAATAATATTTGCATCGCTTACCGTACCAGAATACAAGAGGTGCCATTCATCATGAATTTTACGTGCGAGAGTAATATTTCCGGCCATAGGAGTTCCAGTGAACTAAATTTGTTTCCGTCGCAAGCCGCCACTAAGGGGTGGGGGCTGTAAATACTTTGTGTCCGATCACGCCCCTCACCCCCTACAAAAATAGTCTGTCCCGCATTTTAAATCTCTCAGGTTGGTAAATATGGTGGTCATCGTTAAATTGGTTATTACAACAATTAAATACTTAATAATATAAGTACAACAAAACGAACTCGCTCTAAAAATAACAGAAATTGCATATTTAACTTGGGACTTTGTTTATGTTTAATTTTAGGTTTATTTTTTATTTATTTTATTTTCAATCTTTCTACATAGCAAAAAAACAAACATATAAGTATAACAGGGGAGTAGCGGAAAAGCAAAAGTATAAAACTGTCATCTTGTGATGTGCTTGACCAGCCCCTGTCAACTTGAACGATACAATAAAACCGACATTTAACAAATTTAGAAAAAAACATAGAAGAATAAGGTATAATAAAATGTTAACAAAAGTGTTATAAAAATGCAATTGCTATCTGAACAATCTGATTGTGTAAAAGTTAAAAATTCTGATTGTATAAAAGTTAAAAATTCTGATTGAATAAAAGTTAAAAATTATGAATGTATAAAAGTTAAAAATTCTGATTGTATAAAAGTTAAATTCTGATTGTATAAAAGTTAAAAATTATGATTGTATAAAAGTTAAAAATTCTGATTGTATAAAAGTTAAAAAGTTAAAAATTCAAAGTAGGTACAATCATGTTAATAAAAATATGAAAAGTTAAAAATCTATAAAATGTTGCTTTAAACTGTGTTTAAACTTAAAAAACGACTCTTCAATAAGATTGTTTCTGATCGTAGCACCAAGTTCTGAAAACATTTTAGGAAACCGTACTATCCCTGAGTATTTAAAAGCATTAGTACGAGCTCTACCATGATGAAAGGTGAGTATATCTAGGTGTCGATTATTAACTAAAAAAAAATCAACATATTCACTCATAAAATCAGATCGTGGAGAAATTATTATATTGGCAATGAATGTCATGTTTAAGAAATCACGCCTATTCTCTACTGACATTAGACCTAGCTCCTTTCTTCTATCTATATAATGTTGATCTAAATAACCTTTCTTCAAGATCATGCAGGTAGCTCTCCTCTGAACGGATTCTAGCATATTTATATGTTTTTTACGGTACACCGGAGAACAATAATATAAGCATGGCAGCACAAGTGTCTTATAAAGATGGAGAGCTACACTACTAGGGGCATTAGATGTGATTAACCGTATAAGACCAATAAGACGGTTACAATTTGATACTGCATCCTAAACTTAATTGTCCCATGACAAGTTACTTTGTATTGAGCAGCCTAAAATGTTTAATGAATCATTACAATCTAAAAGTGTATCAGAAATGCTGTATATAGGTTTGGGATATCCTCTTCTCCAAGTAAGTCGCATAGATTTGCATTTATTGGGATTCAGTTTGAGGCAATTTTTTTTTGCCCAAGAATCAATAGACGTTAGATCTGTTTGAATATTTGAGTCTGAATCCCTAGTGCAAACATTGCGAAAAATGAACACATCATCAGCGTATTGTATAATACTAGATGTAATGTATAGATGAAGGTCATTAGCATACATGACAAAAAGCAACGGACCCAAAACAGACCCTTGCGGCACGCCTGATTTAACAGGCAACCAGTCTGAAGATTTGCCTTTATATACAACACGCTGTACAAGATTTGATAAAAAAGAAGTTATCCAGCTTAACGCAGTGTCATTGATATTGAATGTCAACAATAGCTTGCGGAGAAGAATATCGTGGGATATGCCATATGCCATATGTTATATTGGAACACAATTAGAGCAGTAAAATGAGCATGCTAAAAAGATGAATCTGTCATTGAGTAAGATGAAACTTAAATTGAATTAAAATAGACATTCTTAATAATCATACTTAGAGATGCAAATCATCAAAATAATATTTATATGAAATTTAAACACTTTTATAGCCTATGCGCTGCATGTACGCCTGTGTCATGTTATGCTTTTAAAAAAGTATCCAGTATATGACCCGTGCCGGATATTTTCTTTTTAATACCCTCGATGGAAAATTCCCTTGATCATTTTTTATATTTATTAATTTATATCTCCATCTTTTGACCTCGTGTTATTTCTTATTAATTGTATATGGCAATTGAAATAAAGCCTTAAAGATGTATTTTCCCTTTGACTAATTCCAAAAAAATAAAAAATAAATATTTTGAAAAAAAAGTTGGTCATTTTAAAGTATCATAATAGTTATTAGCTTTCACCAAAAATTAGTTGAAAACAAAATCATTTAACTGAAATAAGACGTTTTTTTGTTCAAAAAATAACTTTGACTTCCAGTCAAAGTTTTCGATCAAAACATATCTCATAATGCAACGCACTTGTTTGCAATAGGTGTGGTGAATTTTGTCCAAGATGGGGAAATTTCTGTCCAGAATGGGGAAATATTTTGTCCAGAATAAGGACAAAAGCGATAGGTGGCGCTATAATCGTGTCCAAGATGGGGAAGCTGTCCAATATAGAGAAATCCGATTTGTCCAAAATGGGGAAATTTCTGTCCAAGATGGGGAAGTGGTGGCGCTATATCGTGTCCAAAAAGGGAAAATTTCTGTCCAGGATGGGGAAGTGGTGGCGCTATATCGTGTCCAAAATGGGGAAATTTCTGTCCAGGATGGGGAAGTGGTGGCGCTATATCGTGTCCAAAATGGGGAAATTTCTGTCCAGGATGGGCTTATGCTGTGTCAAAAATAGGCAAGCTGTCCATATAGAGAAATCAGATTTGTCCAAAATGGGGAAATTTCTGTCCAGGATGGGGAAATTTCTGTCCAGAATGGGGAAGTGCTGTGTCCAAGATGGTGAAGCTGTCCAATATAGAGAAATCCGATTTGTCCAAAATAAAGACATTTCTGTCCAAAATGGGGAAATACTGTGTCTAAAATAGGGAAGCTGTACAATATAGAGAAGGCAAAACATTAACACAACATAAGAAACTTTTTTTTGTTTTAAAAACTTTAATTAAGTTCACACTTCTAATCTGAAAACATTACAAAATGTACACAATAATAACAGTACTATGTTAACACTTTAAAAGTACATTTGAAGTGGAAAAGTGTTCTATTAATTAAATAATTAACACCGTTATCAGCTAATTTTAAGTATAATAAACATTTAGTGAGGGATGTGGTTCCAATTTACTTCTAAAGTAAATTTTCACTGAATGTATACATTTATCTGACGTTAAAAACTACAGTATATTATATTAAATTCCAACCATAAAAACCACAACAGAAGGTAGTACCGTCACCGCCCTTATTATACCACATCAAGAAAGAGTACAGGATATTTATTAATATAATTAATACAGGTTGTCACTTCTTTTTTTTTATCATCTTCAATTTCTTTTTATTTCCTTCTCTATCTCTACCTTTTTATCTTTTTTTTAACCTTTTTTTCGACCACAGACCACGAGTATTAATCTATCGTCCCACAGGTAAAATTCAGGCTCAAAATAGGCTCTTATCCCCTTAAAATAATTACGGTACTCAGCCTGGAAACAGTTTCAAAGTACAGGTTGGTAAATATGTGACACCTTTATCAGCTATTTTTAAGTATAATGAACATTTATTGAGTGAAATGGTTCCAATTTACCTCTAAAGTAAATTTACACTGATTCTATACATTTTTATCTAACGTTAAAAACTACAGTATATTATATTAAATTCCAACCATAAAAACCACAACAGAAAGTAGTACAGGCACCGACATCATTATACCACATCAAGAAAGAGTGCAGGATATTTATTAATATAATTAATACAGGTTGTCGCTTCTTTTCCTTCTTTTTATCCTTTTTCTTTTTTTTATTTTTTTTCTTTATTTTTTATTTTATTTTTTTTACCACAGACCGCGGGTATTAATCTACCGTCACATGCAGTAATTCCACATGGAATTTCGACCACATGATGGAATCCTTGAGTTATTATAGTAACTCAATGGTTTAAAATCAAACGTACACGCCGAATCATTAATTTCCAGCTATAAACAAAGTGATATCATTGACAAATCGTGCAATATTTGGCCTAATTTTTCTCATTTTACAATAGTATACGAGTGTTTGCATATTAGTAACATTAGTGCTTTTAATTGCGTTATTTCCTACTCCAAATAGGCATAGTTTAGGGCTAATAATTATGTTGATATTAAAATATGATTACAGCCAGTGCTTCGCATTTTCTGTAAGGTTTATCATGCTCAATTAGATTTATTTTTTTGTTACATTTCTCTCAAAAACTTTGTGTCTATACAAATGTTATTAGTGAGCAACTATTCTATCAATGTGGATTCCTTTAAATTTACCAGGGAGTGAATTGCTATGCTGATTTATTATGTCTACTTATGTTAATCGTTAAAAACTACAGTATATTATATTAAATTCCAACAATAAAAACCACAAAAGAAAGTAGTACCACATCAAGAAAGAGTAGGCCTACAGGATATTTATTAATATAATTAATACAGATTGTCGCTTCTTTTCCTTCTTTTTATCCTTTTTATTTATTTTTTTTTTCTTTCTTTGTTTTTTATTTATTTATTTATTTTTTTTTTACCACAGACCGCGGGTATTAATTAATAAACAATCAATGATTACAGTAGCCTATTCAATACAAACATTACATTACAAAATCTACCGGTACTGACAAGAGTTCCTCTTGCAAAACTTTATCAGTGGCCCTACGAATAACAAATAACCAATCAAAAGCACCTGTTAATACAAAAAAAAAACAATGAAAATGATGTGACTACTTATTCTAATAAAATTACATAGAATTGTAATAAAATGAAAATATTTTACTAGGATATGGATTTATTTATTATTTTATCATCAGGATACGGTGATTGTTTTTTTATTTCAAAGTAAAATACTCAAATTCACGTTTATAGTTCATTAATTAAATTAATAGATAATAATTTTATGTGCAATAAATTAATACGTAAAAGTAAAGCTAATTTTATTCAAGAAAGTATAAAAGAAAATAAAAACGATGTAAAAAAACATGGGATACCATAAGATATATTATATCGTCAAAAAAGAAAACTCAAACTATTCAAACAATTTGCAATGATAATGGCGATGTCCTCTATAAAGCCAAGGACATCGCAAATGAAATTATTACATTTTTCTCAAATATAGGTTCAAATCTTGCATCACAAATACATGAGCCGATAAATGATATAAATTATGATGAAATCGATGCTTTCACCGAAAATAATTTTGAATTCGAACACATCACATGTGAATTTGTATATAAATACTTAAATAATCTTTCAAAAAACAAAGCCACTGGTCATGATAACTTACCACCGGGCATTCTAAAACTGTCTGCCCCGATTATATCCCCAACAATTACAAGAATCATAAATCACTCCTTCACAACATGTAAATTCCCAAATACGTGGAAAATAGCAAAGGTCACGCCAATTTTTAAGAATGGTGAAAAAACTAACCCTAATAATTATCGTACCATTTCCGTCCTACCTATACTTTCAAAAATAATTGAACGAGTCGTTTTTAATCAACTTTATGCTTTTTTGAATAATAATAATCTGTTATGTATAAATCAATCAGGTTTTCGACCATCATACTCAACATCTACTGCACTTACAAAAGTGACGGAAGACTGGTATAGTGCAATAGACGAGGGTAAGCTGGTCGGAATCTGTTTACTAGATTTTAAAAAGGCCTTTGATACGGTAAACCATAACATACTATTAAGCCAATTGAGACTTTATGGTTTAAGTAAATATGTTTTAAAATGGTTCGAGAGCTATCTGTCTGAGCGAAAGCAATTCACAAATGTAAATAATACATTGTCTGACTATACACACATCCAATGTGGAGTGCCTCAGGGGTCAATCGTGGGCCCACTTGCTTTCCTCTTATATATAAATGACCTATCGAAAGTTGCAAACAAATGTAAAATAAGTATGTATGCTGACGATACTATAATTTATTGTTCTTCAAAAAATGAAAATGAAATATACCAAAGTATAAATGAAGAACTTAAAAATAAAAAAAATAATAAATTGAGTCTAAATGTCTCTAAATCCGAGTTCATGTTGATCGGATCGACAAACCGATTGGCAACCACCAAAGAAAAAAATAGATCAGTTAATATAGATAACGATGTTGTACCACGCGTTCTATATTGCAAACATCTCGGTATCATAATAGACGAACATTTATCATGGAAAAATCAGATTGAATACATTCGAAGTAAAGCTCTAAATGGATTGGGTATGCTTAGACGATGTAGCTATTATTTTCCACAAAACACATTAAAACATATTGCAAACTCTATTGTAATACCTTACTTGAGCTATTGTAACATAATTTGGGGAAATAGTAGTCAAACTCTAATGAAAAGAGTTCAAACTATCCAAAACAGAACAGCTCGAATCGTGTGTGGTCTAACATGGGACACACACCTAGTAGTGAGGCACTAAGGCAAATTAATTGGTCACCTTTATTTTATCAAGATAGATATGAATGTTGTATGGTTATATATAAGGTTTTGACAGATAATGCCCCACCTTACCTAAATAATGTATTTACATTCAATGATATAAATTATAATCTAAGGAACAGTGATACACATCTATTCATCCCAAAGCCAAAAACCGATTTTAAAAAACGAAGTCTGTCTTATCGTGGAGCAATTATATGGAATAGTCTCAATGTTGATACCCTTCCAAATTCAGTTAAGTTGTTTAAAACGTATCTGAAAAATGCATTGTAAAACATAATGGTATGGTAATCTACGATCTACATCCAACTTTTAAAATGGCTAAATACTATGTAAAATGTGTGTTTTATCACTATTATTTTAACGTCAATGAAATCCAAAAGATTTATTATGTATTACAGTTGAATCCCCATGAATTATACACATCGATAAGGGTTCCCGTTTACACGGGAAGTACCGGTATGGTGTACCCTAAATAGAGGTGTCAGATGAAGGGGATTCTGCTGTAATTTTGTTTCTTTTCAATTTCAATTTTTTTCGTTTCTGTTGTATTTATATGGTGTTGATTTTGTTTTGTTTTGTAATACAGTATCACGAACTTGTGTAAAAACAATCAATATTGATTGAACGAGTTGTACTGCACATCAGTCTCGTGTCTAAATAAAGTTTATATATATATAAATAAATGTATTTTATCTACAAACATGACTTAGGTGTTCACTCATATTTCGGCCTGCCACACACTCACATGAACGGGTATGAGACGCTGATATTGCCAGCTAGATTTTATTTATGATTGAGGCCTTTTTCCTTCCTCAGCCTAATCAATATTGGATAATTGTTTTATAATAATTGTATTGAACTTATATAGTGATTGATTAACCATAAATAGTTAATAATAATAATATTTAATAATTAAATTGTTTTTAACATCATGGGGAAACGAAGATGTTAAAAAAGAACAAAATAGATTAAAAACAGGCAGAGATACATATTGTATACAAAAAGCCTAACAATTAGTACTAATTATTGATGAGTTACTACTAATAATGATAATAAAAAAAACAGGCTTAATTTATAATATTAAAATAACAAATAAAACCGTAGTTTTCAATATAATGACTAATCATGGCTTTTTTTTAATGATATATACATTATGACTCATTTTGCGCACCATATATTTGTAAGACCGGACCATATTTGGCGGCCAAAAACAGTCCTACTACCCGGACCGATTTTATCCTGGCCGGACCAGTTTTGGCGGCCAAAATTGGTCCGGCCGGACAGGTTTTGGCAGCCATAACCATAAATGGTCCTCCGGACTGATTTTGGCAGCCAAAACTGGTCCGCCGGACCGATTTTGGCCCGGACTGATTTTGGTGTGACAGGCCTACTGTACCATACGTCTTAAATATTAATTGAATGCTTCCATAACTGAGACATTCCCTATTATATTGGATAGTCTCTATATGCGGGACAGATTTTCGACACGATGTAGCGCTAATCTTGACAAAAACTTTCCTCGTTTTGAACATTTCTGAATTTCTCTACATATTTGACAGTTTCTCTTTTATACAATTCGGAAAAATTGAATTTATTAGGCCTTGGATACTGTAGTTTCTCTAATTTGGACACAGCACTTCTCTATTCTGGAGAAATTTGTCAAAATTATATTTTTCTGCTGAAAATGTCTCTATTTTAGAAAACACTTTGGACAAATCGGATTTCTATATATTGGACAGTTTCTCTATTTTGGACACAGCCCTTCTCTATTCTGGACAAAATTTACCCATTTTGGACAAATCGGATTTCTCTATATTGGACAGCTCTATTTTGGACACAGCACTTCCCCATCTTAGACAGAAATTTCCCCATTTCGGACAAATCGGATTTATCTATATTGGACAGCTTCTTTATTTTGGACACAGCACTTCCCCATCCTGGACAGAAATCCCCATTTTGGACAAATCGAATTTCTCTATATTGGACAGCTTCGCTATTTTAGACACAGTATTTCCCCATTCTGGACAGAAATTTCTTCATTTTGGACAAATCGGATTTCTCTATATTGGACAGCTTCTCTATTTTTGACACAGCATTTCCCCATCCTGTACACAAATGTCCCCATTTTGGACACAATATAGCGCCACCACTTCCCCATCCTGGACAGAAATTTCCCCATTTTGGACAAATCTGATTTCTCTATATGGACAGCTTGCCTATTTTTGACACAGCATAAGCCCATCCTGGACAGAAATTTCCCCATTTTGGACACGATATAGCGCCACCACTTCCCCATCCTGGACAGAAATTTCCCCATTTTGGACACGATATAGCGCCACCACTTCCCCATCCTGGACAGAAATTTCCCCATTTTGGACACGATATAGCGCCACCACTTCCCCATCCTGGACAGAAATTTCCCCATTTTGGACACGATATAGCGCCACCACTTCCCCATCTTGGACAGAAATTTCCCCATCTTGGACACGATTATAGCGCCACCTATCGCTTTTGTCCTTATTCTGGACAAAATATTTCCCCATTCTGGACAGAAATTTCCCCATCTTGGACAAAATTCACCAACCCGTCTCCTTGTTTGGCTTCTCGACTGTATGCATAATCATAAAACTTCCTTGCGATCTGTGTGAAAAAACACCTTCTCAACTGTGACGAGTTGTAAACAATCCCAATTAGCATCATGCATAATGCATACTCGTGGTTTGAAATCTTTGTTTACTTTCGCTCGCGACGATTTTTCAGACGAAATGTAATCAAATTAATTTACCTGTTAATTACGTAAACTTGTCGTTTTTGGCTCGAATTTTCGACATTACTTTGATATGGCCAATTTAGATTTAGAATATTTTGACCTTCATTTTTTGTGTTTCAAGGGACAATACATCTTTAAATCATACTACAAAAGTACACCGTAATTTATCAAAGTAGAAATGTACGGTGGCCTATAAGTGTCACGGCAACTTTCATAAAATATCACGGCAATTGTTTCAAAAAAAGCCACGGCAATTTGAAAAAAGCCACGGCAATTTGAAAAAAGCCACGGCAAATTAAAAATAAGACATCACGGCAATTTAGAAATAAAACACCACGGCAATTTAACAAAAATACCACGGCAACTTAAAAATGAAACGCCACAGCAAATTAGTATTGAAACACCACGGCAAATTACAGAAAGCCACGGCGGAAGTGAGTTACAACGGCGGAAGTAAAACCCCTGGAATCTTCGATTTTTTCTGAGGTAAGTAATTATTTGTGCATTGATGTAAATAATAATTAATATATTAGTGTATTTAACTGCAGCAGTTACGACGTACGTGTTTATTGCACTCTTCTTGAACTGCCTAGGCCGGGTTTACAAGGTAGGCCTAGGCACTACATTCTACAATGTTTTAATATTTTTACAGTAATCTTTTTTTTATATTAACATTAACAAGTTTTTTTTACAGTAGGCCTAGCCTACTGTATACTCTATCTAGGCCTAGTAGCTAGGCTAGCTTTTACAGGCCTAGCTAGGCCTTAGACTTAGTAAAACTAGGCTAGGCCTAGTAGTAGGGAATCGCTAGGGGGTGTCACGAAACCTAAGACCACGAAAGCTAAGACCCCCTAAGACCTAAGATCACGAAAGCTAAGACCCAAGACCTAAGATTACAAATTCTAAGATATACTACAGCTTAAAAACAATACTTGTTTATCCATACATAATTTTAAACACAGTAGGTTTCATTTATTACCATAAATAATTAAATACTACCGCAAAACATAGATAAACTCACATTATTTTCGCCCGTTGAGTAAATGTATATTTTTTCTTTACAACAAACAAACTTGACGGGTTGTTTGTTGGTATATATTTACTCCATTGTGTTGGTTCAGAGGATGTTTTTCTTACGCACCTGCCTTTCTTGTATTTTGACTCCAAATTTGTTGACTAACTTTATCCTGAATACCACACTTTAAAATTAGGATTTATAAGTACTTTCAGACGGAGAAACACATAAAAACAAATAAATAAATCCTTTAAATTGATGATTTTACAGACATGTTTCTTTGTATACTGTAACTCCTCGAGCTCCCCCCATGCAGTGGGAAAGCCACTCGACAAATCGAACAAATTTTCGTCTAAGAGAGGGCGCCGTATTTTTTCAAATTTGTTCAAAATACAGAAATTTGTAGGGTTCAGGAGAAAGGATATCATGTAAAATTACTATTAAAAATAAAAAAACTTGAAAATGGAATATATTTTCAAAGGATTAAATTATATGGTAACAATTTTTTAAAGAATTTTCATCCATACAAAAATCTGAAATTTAAGGGACAATTCGTGTTTAATTTTTTTATTGAATTAGTGCCTTAAAAAACCACTTAATTAAAATATTTATCAAAAATGAACCACCTCGAATTTAAAATCCCTG
Organism: Antedon mediterranea; assembly: GCF_964355755.1. NCBI lineage: Eukaryota > Metazoa > Echinodermata > Crinoidea > Comatulida > Antedonidae > Antedon > Antedon mediterranea. The sequence continues at coordinate 11,638,479 of NC_092676.1, read as the reverse complement.
TTGAACAAATTTATAAACTACATTTTGAAATATTGGGATTAAAAATCGAGTAGTTGGGACGCAAATCCGACTATTCAAACTAAAGTACGTTCATATTGCATCGCGCCGCCTAGCGGGTTCCTAGGCCAGGTTGTTTACTTTTTCCGCGGTACCATCATGACATGTGTTGTATCGCGCGCAAGAACACGAAGCTATTCGGTAACCACCTACACCGTGGAACCGAGGCTATCAGATAGCAGAAACAGTCAGTGAAATAAGAAAGAAAAAAACTCAATATTTATACTGATCAAGGCATGTAGCCAATATTTCGCTATTTATTACATTAGATCAGGTAAATACGTTATGCCCTGGAAATAAAACCTCCATGGACCATATGATATATAGGCCCTATACTATAGTAGTAGGCTTAGCTAGCTAGCCTATTAGGCCCCCAACACACACAGGAGCCTCTGCAGCTCGCCTACTCTTACTAATAATAATAAAGGTCATCACACAAAATAATTAGGCCTAGTCTAGCCCATGGAGTTACAGAATAAACAATTTTTGATACCTCCAAAAAGATGTACTAGCCTAGAGAGTAGACTTAAGCCCCTTTCTCACAGATGTGTCTGCAATATACCGGTACGGTGCTGGAGTCGTGCCGGTATCGTTACCGGCATATACCCATTCTCATCGGACTATCGTGCCTGAAATATAACCGGTATATACCGGCTTTCTGTGAGAAAGGAGTCGGGCATACTCGGCCAATAAAAAGTCTCTGACAAAATAATTATTGAGGGCGTCCTATATTGTTATTATTTTTGTCTAGGGATATATGGCGGCGAATGTTAGGTTACAGATTATTATCTTCCTTTATAGCATATTTATGCAATACATGCTATGTACAGTATATTGTGCATATATTATACAGGTACAGCAATTAATTAGCCGTCAATCGGCAATCTGTAAAACACCTTAGAAGGCTGTACAATTTACAAGGCGACGAAGGGTCAGGCTAGTTAGGCACCAACAAAGAGCTATATGGCCTAGGCTAGTAGGCCTGCTATAGATTATGCTACAAATTTCTTCTTGTCCCCTTATTTTAAGCAGCTCTCTTATCTCATTATCCCTCCAGTTCGACATTATTATTGTTAATTGAATTGAATCGGCGCCAAAGTGATACACTTGACCGCGCAAGGTGTCTGAAGCCTCGACAAGGAACCCCGGAATATAACGGCGTTACGTTCTCACAGAATGCCCGTCTGGCATTGCGGGGAATATCCCTAGAATATTACTAGGTCTAAAGCAGGTCATGTTGATGCCGGCATGGTGCCGGCATGATGCCAAGACGACCCGTTCTCACAGAAAACCATACCGGCATGGTAATGGTATATTCCCGCAATATTCCTGGCACTCAGCTCTGTGAGAAAAGGGCTTTAGAGGCCTATTCTTCTAAGTTCTAACTAGGCCTACACACACCTCACCTTGTTTGTTGTTGCACAAGAACAACATTTTTAATATTTTAATAATAATAATATTCAGGTAACTCACTTTAAAGTTAAAAATTCTATATTCTATATCATTAAATACAAATTTATGGTAAAGCCTTGGTTGGCATTTTAGGCCTATATATGTAATTATAGTGTAATTAATAACTTCAATGTTGCAATTAATAATTTAGCCTGTCTAAACAATCAACATTCATTTTCCACATTCACAATTTTTGATATGAATGAACACAAATTTTCTATTTAGAAAATTTGTAATTTCATTTTACACACTTGCTCCTTGTTACTGTTTTATTACTTCATTATTACTGCATTATTTTAGAAAATGGTTTGTAGTGGTAAACAATCTTATTCTTATGACAAAACGCAATGAAGATATTATTAATTTCTGTTGTGACCTGTAGGTTTTGCTTCACATTCACCGCTGATATACTTCCATTCATTTCATGTAAACCTAAAAATGATCATGCATGCTCAATGTTTTTGTTTCTATGGAGCGCCAAAAGAGCAACTATAATAGTACAAGTATAAAAACAGAAAGAAAACGAAACAAATCATGATTTTTAAATTAAAATTTATTTGCCAGTATTTATTTCTTCGTACTTGCATGATTATACTATTATCATTATAATTTTAATTTTACATTGTTCCATCCACACTGTAGATGCACTCCACAGAGTTTTCAGCCCTCTATATAATTTTTGCTCTTTTGACGTTCCATAGAAACAAAAACATTGAACATGGTAGGCCTACTGCTACTGTACTGTAGGCTAGTCATGCGAAATTCGCAAACAGTTTGTGTGCGAGAAAAACGTCTGTAAAATGATCAATTTAAAAATGTATTTGTTACTTTTTATGTGATTCTTTTTCATAAAAGTGCCAATTCTAAGGTGTGGTATTCAAAATAAATGTTGGGAGTTAAAATACAAGGCAGGTGAGAAAGATAAATATTTGTAATCTTAGGCCTTGGATCTTAGCTTTCGTGATCTTAGGTCTTAGGGGTCTTAGCTTTCGTGGTCTTAGGTTTCGTGACACCCCATAGCTAGGCTACATTTCTATAAATAAATAATAAAAATAATAATAAAGCTTTAGCAGGTTTTAGGTTGTTGTCAGCAGGCTTAGGTCTAGTTTAGGCTTAATAACGGCCCTATGTCTAGGTATGAATTATAGCGAATGTATACTATATATATAGGCCTAGGCCTAGTAGGCATAACAACATGGATGGTTTGGCTAATAATAAAGAGGCCTAGCCGGCACTACTATACTTTGACACCTAACTGGGCATAAGACGGTCACTCAACATCACAATCGCTCAGCAGATAATTGTTTTTAAATTGGGTTAAGCTTGTGAGATGTGGTGCAAAGGGTACCCGGTGCAAAGTAGCACTAACCAGGTCCAGGCAGTTGCATTGTCAGCAGGTAAGTGTAAATTAATTGTTTGATACATACAGTACACAATATATTTTCTATTTTCAGGAACTATTATGAATATGTGAGAGTCTTGGTTGTGAAGGTGCCAAGAAAAAGTGACCATATTTATAGGCTGTATAGGCCGTACACAGTAATGCAATATGACTGGCAGGGTAAACAGTGATCTGGATGAGACAGGAGAAGATGAAATTGATGAAGACGGATTAATCAAATATTATTTTTTCAAAGGTTTTATATATGATGAAATCTGTTTGTTTTTGTTTTTGTCCAAGTATCATGGCATAGAATTAAGTTTAAGTACGTTGAAAAAGAGGATAAAGCGTCTAGGACTTAAACGTAAAAATCCAGATTATGATATTGATTTTATAACAGAGTCCATCCAAACATTACTGAATGGACCTGATAGTCAGAGAGGTTACCGTTCAATTTGGCACACACTGCAATTAAATGGTATACGGGTACCAAGATTGGTTGTCGAACAAGTACTACGAGAGCTGGACCCAGATGGTGTTCAAGAAAGGGCACGCCATCGACTAAAAAGACGAGTTTATCATAATCCCGGACCGAATCATTCGTGGCATTGTGATGGGTATGACAAACTAAACCTTTCGGCTTTCCTATTCATGGTTGTATTGACGGTTGGAGCAGGAAAATTATTTGGTTATATGTAACCCGCTCAAATAATTTACCCACAAATATTGCAAAATGTTATTTAGAAGCAGTGGAGAAAGCTGCAGGATGTCCAATTGACTTGGTTACTGATCGTGGAACAGAAAATGGTTTAATGGCTGCAATGCAAGCCTTTTTTAGAGATGATCAAGGTAGTCACCGTTATGTTCCTTCGCCAAGGAATCAAAGGATAGAAGGATGGTGGTCTTTTTTTAGACGAAGTCACACACATTGGTGGATTAATTAAAAAGAACTTTGTGAAAATAATGTTGTTGACCTTACTAATTTACTGCATAAGGAGTGCCTGTGGTTTTGTTTTAGTGATTTACTACAAGAGAGCATTGATGAAGTTAAAGAGCATTGGAACACTCACTATATTCGCAAATCACGACATGACACTGTACAGGGGCGACCTGATTCTTTGTATTTTTTACCGGAACTAATTCAAGATATGTGGGAACGTGTCATCGTTAAGAACAATACGAAAGATGCTAACACACATGAAAACAAAGAAATTATTAATGAAGAAGTTTCAAGCTCGGAGGAAAGTACAGGCAGTGAAGAGGAAGACAAGGAAGAAAGTGAAAGGCATGAACTTCAAGAGAAGCAAGGCAAGATCACGGACTTCCTTAAACAAGCCTCAACCAGCGAGAAGAAGGTAAAGGGAAAAGTGATTAACACCAACGAACAAAAGGATGACGAGGAAAACATCTCTCCTACCTTGCCAGGCTCAAAGAGAAGAAGAAAATCCAGTAAAAGTAAAAAACAAGTAACTATAGAAAAGTGAGAGTGTTATACTATAATAGTTGTGCATGCTACTTTCGCTATTTTCCTTTAATACTGGTATTAATGTGTGTATGTATAATTACCAATGGTTCTTTAAATAAACCGATCAATGTTTAATTCAAATTTTCATTGTATCTCGTTAAATATACGAGGTTTGCGTGATAATACCAAGCAATTACAAATTGAAAAATGGTGTAAAGATCAAAAAACGGATGTGGTACTGTTACAGGAAACACATCTTACACAAGATTTATTTAAAAAATTCAAATCGATTTGGAAAGGTGATTGTGTACATAGTATTAATAACTCGACTAGTGCAGGCGTGTCGATTTTATTCAGAAAAGGTTTCAATTATAAAGTGATAAAGCAAAGTGTAGGTAAAAATGGGAGATATATAATTATTAAAACAGAAATTAATAATAAGATGTTTGTGTTCATTAATGTATATGCCCCAAATAATAGCAAAATGAGAAGCACATTCTTTAGAGATTTAAATAATATCATTTCAAATTTTATTGATCTTGACAGTGATAGAATTATTTTGGGGGGTGATATTAATTGCGTACTTGATAGACGTTGTGACCAAAAAATAGTGCTGATAGAAAAGACACATCTGTGTTTACGGTTAAGCATTTTATGAACAAATTGATGTTAAAAGATGCATGGAGAATTACAAATCCAAACAAAATACAATTTACTTGGCGTAAAAAACATAACCAAATTTATAGAAGACTAGATTATTGGTTTACCTCTAAAAATATTGTTGAATACAATGAAATAATATCATGTGATATTAGGCCAGCAATACTAACAGATCATCAAGCAATATCAATTAAAATTGGGTTACATCAATCTAAAAGGGGTCCTAGCTATTGGAAGCTTAATAATGATTTGTTGAAAAATATGGATTATCAAGACCATATTAGGGATATTATACATAATACCAAATACAACGAAAGGATCCTTAGCCCTGATTTAATTTGGGAAATTATAAAAGTGAAGGTTAAAGACTTTTCGATTTTTTACAGTAAAAAAATAAATAAAGAAAAAATTAAAAAAAAGGAAAAGCTTCAGAAGCAATTAACAATTCTAAATGAAGCAATTGACCAGACTTGCACACGTGAAAATGAATGTATTCTGACTGAAATTGAAGAAAAAACAAAAGTTCTAGAAAAAATTTATGAAAAGGAGGCGAAGGGTGCATATTATATACGTTCACGACTACAATGGATGGAAGAAGGTGAACGGAGTACTAAGTATTTTCTTGGGCTAGAGAAAAATAACGGTACAAAAAAACATATAAAAAGTATAAAAAAAGAAAATGGGACAATATTAACAAAACCTCAGAAAATCCTTAGTGAAGAAGTAAATTTCTTTAAACAATTATATAGTAATAAGGATATTCCCTCAGCGGACATAAACAAATACTTAAATAATTCAAATGTATATATTTTATCAGAAGATGAGTACAAGGTATGTGAAGGCCCAATAACAATAGCTGAATGCGAACAAGCTATTAAAAAAATGAAGCTAAACAAGGCTCCGGGATGTGATGGATTGCCAGTGGAATTCTATAAATTATTTTGGAATGATATCAAACATATTGCTTGTAATGCCATAAACGAATGTTATAACAAAAATGAAATGAGTCACACGCAGAAACGCGGAGTGATCAATTTACTTTATAAAAAAGGTGACAAACAAATTTTAGAAAACTGGCGGCCTATAACTCTATTAAACACTGATTATAAGATGTTAACTCATATATTATGTACAAGATTAAAAAAGATTATTGCAAATATAATTGACAATGATCAAAAAGGATATATTAAAGGGCGTTTTGCGGGTGAAAATATAAGATTAATTAATGACATTCTATTCTATACCAAAGATGAAGATATTGATGGTGCAATGTTATCACTTGACTTTAGTAAAGCTTTTGATTCTGTGAATAGGGAATTCATGTTCAAAGTATTAAAGAAGTTTAATTTTGGAGATTCTTTTCGTAAATGGGTATCAACAATTTATAATAATACCGAATGTGTAATTGTAAATAATGGATGGATTTCTGAAAGTTTTCAAATGAATAGTGGTATAAGACAGGGTTGTCCTTTGTCAGCGTTATTGTTTATTTTAACTGTAGAAATCATGGCCTGTAATATAAGAAATGATGTGAATTTTGTAGGCATAGCTGTCCCCGACCCGGTGCAAAATGAAGAAATACGCATCGCCCAATTAGCGGACGACACAGTTATCTTTACTGGGAATGAGGATAGTATTGAGATAGGTTTAAATATTGTTACCAACTTTTGTAAAGTATCAGGTATGAGCCTTAACAAAAGAAAAACAAATGCCATGTGGATTGGTAGAAATATAAATAAAATTGAAAAACCATGTAACTTAAATTGGGTTAAAAAACCAATTAAAATTTTAGGAATAATGTAGGTTATAAAAAGGATGAATGTCAAGAACTAAACTGGGCTAATAAATTGTTAAGTTTAGAAAGACTACTCAACACGTGGAAAGGTAGAAACCTTACATATTTTGGAAAAGTTACAATTTTAAAGAGTCTCGGTTTATCTAAACTAATTCATAACGCCTCTATAATTGATGTACCAAATTATGTTGTTTTACAGGTGAATAAACTGACATACGATTTCCTATGGAATGGAAAAGGGGAAAAAATTAAAAGAAAGACATTAATTGGCAAGCTAAAAGATGGAGGTATTAATATGCCGGATTTTGCATTACAGGTCAAAGCGCTCAAGGTTGCGTGGGCGAGAAAATTAATATGTAGAAAGCATGTGAGATGGAAGCTATTACCAACATATTATATAAATAAGTTTGGAAATGAAAGATTGTTCTTTAGTATTTTTTACCGGAACTTCATGGGGGTACTTCAAACTTGCTACTTTCTATTACAGAACACAACAAGATATTTGCGAAGGAACATTTGATTGAAACAGAAGAAAATAATATTCACAATGACTATTTTATCTACATCATGGAAACATGTCAGTTCCAACAACCTAGTAATTGGCAAGAAGCACTTAGGCTTTATAATTTAATTGTATGGTATGCTGTTAATGGTGTCAATTGAGAATATACCTGCACTAGTTCTAGTAGTTTTAATTTACAATAAAACTGAAAATGTTGAATAAAACCGAAAATAATTCAAGTATTGAGTTAGCAAATTATTGTATTGTTATGTTTTGCTTATAACAGCTTATCAGCTTGAATGGAGTGTTTTATAATGTACTCATATTATATGTTTCACTTATAGAATGGATTTGGATAAAAATGGCCTATTTAAAGTTTAATTTTTGTAAACATATTCATGAAATAAACATGAATAACTATACATTAGTTGTTGAGTAAACTCTGCCTATTCATTTATTATTTCAGTAATGCATTTGAATAATGTTATAATTGTGACGTCAATCATTACTGTTTTAAAGTATCGTCTGTAGACAGTTGATTCAAGACTATGAGAAAATATATATGGTGTTCATTTTAATTATATGTAAAACAATGTAAAAATGTGGTCTATTTATCAAGTAAGTAATATGACTATAATGCATTGCAACATGTGGTTTATTCAAATGTGTACTACTGTATTCGTTACAGGCCAAGAGGAAACATTTTCTAATAACTTAGAAATACAGTGGAAAAAACACTGTAAATATATGCATATTTTTTTTTTACGCAGAAACTTTAACATATTAAAACACTATTCATCTTTTATTATTTAAAAGAAGCACTGATTTTAATTTTGAAATTTACCTCTTTTTTGTTAATTATGCGTGCTGGTACTAATTATTATACTAAACAGGATTTCCATTGCCTAATTATAATAAAATGATTGGAAAATTAAATAAAACATTAGCAAGTCATCAAACGTAAAACCATTTCAAAAAAAAACTTTTAAGTCATAATAGAATAAACACTGTTTATTATAAACAGAACTAGAACACAATAATAACTCTGTAATACAGTGCTAATGCTTGAAAAACATGAACATATGTTGGTCAGTGGCAATCTATAAAGAATGTATAATTGGCTGCTTGTTGTTTAATTAAGACTTTGCAAAAGATTGACCCTTGCAATAACCGAGTATAAAAAGCTTACGAAATTCCTCTTCTCTGTGCATGTGTGCAACTGGTAATGTTAAGTCTCTGCTACAAGCACCAACCAATGGGAAGCATACTGTATGCTTTGGGTTTCGCAATAGACATTCATGGTCGAATCTTGCAGTTATAGATGGTCTTTCTCTTCCCATGACATTCTTCTGTCTCTGACCAGTCAGCCATCCCATAACACCTGCTACACTGAGGTAGGGTTTTCAAATTCTGCGTCTTCAGAACAACGGCCTTCTTCATTGTCCACATTCCATGTCACAGAAGCATGATAGCCGGTCATATCAGTGTCTTCTAAAGACATCAACAAATCTTGAAAGTAATCCATAATAGATTCTTCACGAGTGCGCTTCGACGATCCTTGCTCCGAGTGAATGGGTTCTATTAAAGAAAAAAGATAGTTTGCATCTGGCTCAAGGTTCTTTTTGAACTCTTAAGCTTGCACAAGCATCTGGATAAGCTGATATAATTTGCTGCAAATCATACCTATCAAAACCGCGCTTGAATTCATTCATGCACAAAGCACGTTTACCCACAAACGCGACTTTAACTGACTTTAAGATATCCTCTACATTTTTTTCACCAATTATCCCTGTATAACCATGCTCCAAAATTGTGTCGACATGGGCATGACAGTCATTTCTGATTTTACTTAGAGTATCTAGTTCATAGGCAGTTAAGTCTTCATCTTTTATATCCTGCAAATCAACATCTGCATATAAACACCTGTATGCACATCGATTGAGAAAACATGGGATAGGACCACCCTGCGCTATTGAAACGGAGACTATTTCTCCGCAAGTGCGGAAATTACCATTTTGGATTTGGTTGGTTGAATACAAAGGGCTTCCATATGGAAACATCTGTGCAGCGATGGCGTCTAAATTATTTTCCAAAAATTCCATCGACAATGCCCCAGAGTCGATTCCTTCTTCGCCGCTAAATTTTACCCTAAATTGCGACATGATATCTGACTTTTTTGATTCCCGTTGCCACAGAAAAAGTTGTCTGTTAAGTGGAGCATTTCTTCTGCATATCAAAAAAAATTGTTTACTTGAATCAATTCTTGTATTTAACTGCGCGCATACATCTTTCGCTGATGTCACAACTTGAAGATTTTGCACGGCAGTTAAGGCTGTTGTGTCAAATTGACAAAACTATCTTTCTTCACTTCTGACTGTATGTCTTCATCTCCTTCATCATTTTCCTTTATATCAAATGATTCTCTAACGTACCCTTCTTCATGTTGGTTCAGGTAAAATAGATTTTCATTATTTACATCATCATTATCATTTTCCTCACTGTCATCACTTCTTCCTTCAAATGATTTAAAGTCATCCTCATGACATACATAAAGAATTATTCTCTTGAAATCCCTTCCAAGTTCGTTTTTGTATTTTTCTAGTTGAAAGAATTCTTTGTAATTTCCTGGTATAAATCGAGCGTAGCTGTTATCTTCGTAAAGTAAAACATAGCTGCTTTTGCTGTCAAACTCTCTATCGAAAGCAGCCAATTTTTCAATAGCCCTTTCAAGAACAATCGGATATGTGGCAGCCTTGGGCAACCTAATCGGTAGTCGTTTCCCTCTAGAAGCTTTGAGCATTCCGTTTTTTAACAGCTTAAACCCAATGTTAATTGTTACTTCTTCATCTAATTTTCTTGACTTTTTCCTTGGCATTGTGACATTCTCTTTTGATGTTTTAGCTTTTAAAAATCAAATGACATGGTGGTATCTGTCTGAGAAGGCGAAATACTGGTGGAGCAGGTGGGAGATTGAGATTCAACTTCATTTGAGAATTTTGGTGAGCAGTCAGATGGTCGCAATTTTGTTTGGTTGCCTTTATAGTAGGGCGGCTAATGTGAGCTTTTTCATCATGGGGGGAATTTTCTGTTAATAGCAGGCAACCATGTGGAATATATCCCTTATGGGATGACAAAAAAGATAGGGGTGGATGCCGCTCTCAAATTTCAGGTCAAAGGTCATTTTCAAGGTTATAAGGTCAAATATGGTAAAATAGAGGTTTAAGCTGTTTTCAACAAAATATAAGCTAATTAAAAGAAATGTAACCATTATTGGATCATTATTGACATATTGCTGCAGATGGTGAAGTTCATAAATTGTTCAACTTACAAGTTTAAAGGTCATTTTCAAGGTCATAAGGTCAAATAGAGCACAGACCTGTTAATTATCGGTATTAATAATTGAAATAAATATAATTTCGATATCGATAGCCTTGGGCTGATGGTTATAGTGTGGTGTCAAAAAGACCAGAATTGTACTGGGAAGATTTTAAACTTTGTGAGTCACTCCTAGAAGGTGTTCAAGGAATGGAGAGGATGAGTCCTAGAGTATCAAAATAACCGAAATTGGAGGACTACTGGAATGTCTTAAATTTCATTTAAAAACGGTCACAGAGGATTTGTGGATGGGGAGTAATGGGCGGCATGGGCACATGCCAATATTCGAAATTTTTCTGGGATGGAAGGAGGTAACGCTCTGAGGTGGGTATTTCTTCAAGCACTGATATATAATGCCTACTGGTCATCTGGGTAACGGCAAACGATTGAATCACAACCACATATGCATGCTTTCTGTAACAACTTCATCTGGCTCTTTAGTTTACATACATACATGTATGTAACAAGTTCCAAACTGACAACTGGGTTAGGGGCTTCCAAACGACCCGATTCATTTAGGCAACATACTGATCTCTGCCTGATAGTTGGCTCGTATGTTTAGGTTATATGACGTCTGTATTCACCATAGGTGAGTTTTTTTAATTTAAAGTGTTTCCCGAAGTAGAAATACAGGTACTTAAATATTTATTGAGTGAAGAGAAATACTTAATATTTAAGGGAAATATATATCACTAGTGTTAATGGTATATGGTCACTGAGTATAGATGGAGGTTAGGTAGCATCAAAGAGTAGTCTGTTATTATACAGTTATCTGCTCAAGAGTACCATATATTTGGCAATATTAAACTTTAGTGTACACTGTACGTGGAAAGTCTTAATCTTAATCAATTCTATTTACAAGGAGTGGATGCGTTACAAATGATTTCCAGTATGACCTCTTCCCATAACCAGCGAATAATGACGTGCTGCAACCTGTAATGGCATGGAAGCTGGTTAGATTATTCTTAATAGGTTTTTAACCACTTTATTTTTCACTATACCAGACATCGTCCATACTTTTGAAGGCTACTGTTACAAAGTGCATATCATTATTAACATCAACTTTCATGTATAATTTCAAGCTCTTTGTTATTGACATAAAGAATGTCTAAAAACTGTGTGATATTTGTTCTCCTCGAAACCGATGAGTGTGGCCCAAAACACATACGGAAGTACAGATTAGTACATTGGGACTATCCTTTCAATCGTGTCACTGCTTTTATCCACGCCTTTCCAATGTAATGATCAAATACAACAAAATGACGAAATATCTAGGTAACTTGCATAAATACTTGCATAGTCACAAAATGTTTACAGCCATGTTTACTGCATCCTATAGTGCATGGCCATCATGTTTTTACTGTAAGTTTTCTTCTGGAACATCTGTGGGTATTTCAACGCCATCCATCAAGATATGTGAAATCATATTTGGTTAAAGATATTAAAATTGGGCTATGATCATACTCCAATGGTTGATCAGCAGATTTTCTGTCAGTTTTTATATACTTTATCGAAACAGTTGCCTTATAGAAATCCGCAAAGGTTTAGAGCGATGCTTTCTCAGTGGCTCATGAAGTTCTAAGTTCTACTGTACTGTTTTTTTTCTTTCAATAAGTTGTTACTTTAAATATCTTCCTTATCATCTGTCAGTTCGAAAGAATATTGTGTATTATGTGTGATTCGTGATCAGTCTGACCATGTCATGCAGAACCTATCAATGAATTACAGCGTTTCTTGTTATACCAATGATTCTATTTTGAATTGATCAATCATCCACTCAGTGTTTAGAATATGGGTTCTGATAGTTTAGATAGGTAAATTTGTTTACCCTTTTAACCTCATTTCTACAACGAATCCAATCGGTTTTTAAATGTGTTGGTGGTTTCAGAAATGACGACTTTGGTTGGCAAACTATTAAAATATATAATTACTAATTGTGAAAAAGTGGATCTCCTATCAGTCCTTTGTGAAATTTAGGTTTAATAAGTCTAAGCTGATGTCCTCGTGTATTTCTGCTTAGATTGCATCTTATTTGAAGGAAGTCTTCCTTGGCTACACCCTCGAAATCTTTTGAAAATTTTCAATCAAGTCACCATGAATTCGTCTGTCATACAGGGTTGTTAGGCCAAGAAACTTTAAACGATCTTCATATGAATAAGAATGGATAGCTGGAATTTGATTTGTCGCATGACGTTGTCCTCTTCAAGTGCGTTTACTTTTTGGGAGAAATGGATTTCATACCTGGACACAGTAAAAACGTTAAAATCGTCTTTATCCATGTGTATAAAGGACTTCTTAATTACTTAAGGAGTTTTATATTTGTTATCACCGTCAGCCATGATAGCATAGATGCGAAGGCCTCAAGAAGAAGTCCCCAATTACCACTCCTTCCAACCTTGATAAAGTCCAATAGTTAGAGTTTTTGAAAACAAGACTCAATACCCAGGCTTCTCTTTCGAGATTTCTTGAAACAACAAACTTCAATAAAAACTTGTATCATTGAAATAATGAAAAAAATGTTTAAATAATTACATTATAGGGAGTCTCTGACCCAAACAAAAACATCTCGACATTAGGTCATATAGTGGGTCTCTGTTTTCGAAATTTTTCTAAAAACAAATTTCTAAATATTATTCCATTATTATAGATAATATTAATAATTTTTCTAAAAACGAATTTCTAAATATTACTGTATTACATTATTATAGGTAATATTAATATTATAGTAAAAGACCAATCTTTTGGCACATATGGCGTTTCATACATATAACACTTGACCTATTTTTTCTGACAAAAATCAAAACGATGACTGGTGGACAACATGAAAAAGACAAATTTACAACAGACTGGGAAAAGCCTATTAAAAACTGTGTGTACTTTACAGAAATATGTGAAAACAACATTTTGAGAAAATGACACTTTTATATTTAATTTCCTATGTTTTTATGTGTAAAATTAAATGTTTATCTCATAATTACTATAATATGAAGCATCAGTTGATCTTCAAATATACCTTTTTGGATAGATCTGATGATGTAGATGATTTTCCGTGAATAAAAAAAAATCCTATATTTTGATCTTGTTTGACCTCTTGACCACATAAACTGACCTTAAAACCTAAAACTGAAGATGGCATCCACCCCTATCGTTTTTGTCACCCCACAAAGGATACATTCAACATGGTTGCCTGCTATTAACAAAAAATTCCCCCCAAACTTTTTATAGAGGACTTTTGTGTATTTGGCCTCTCTACTATTACATGACCAACAGAATTTAGATATCACTAGAACCTTTGCTCCACACTCACTACAGTATCTGGAAAATAGAATAACGCATGTACTGTTAAAGTTGGTGTGGTGTGGTGATGGACATCAAACACACAAACCCTCATACGATTGTTACTACTTACAGTACAGGTAGATTTGCAAGGGCAATTTATTTATACTGTACTCTATAAGTAAACTTACACAATATCTATATCCTTTTCACGGCCTCCTCCATCACGTTCAGCCATTTTGGTCTACTTGTTCTAAAAGGAATTTAAGCACAAATATCATGTATAAAATATAGTCAAACAATCGTAATTAAATGAAACAAGTGAGAGAGAAAGAGTTACTTTCCGTGCTGGCCTAGAAAACACATAAGCCTACCGACTGTATGCAAGCTCAATGTCAACTTTAATATTTATACATAACATTAATTTGCACTATAAAAAAAATAATACTATATAATATTTGTCATAAAATAACTATAATTCAAGGCTAATCGTAAATATACCAAGTATCAATTCCAAAACTATCTACTATCCTATAATTATTATAGGATAGATAGTTTTATAATAATAGGCCTATACAACTACAATAAAATCTAGGCCTAGCTGCGGCTGCTAATAGCTAGGTCTAGCCTATATGGTTCACCGCCTATATGCCCTAGCCGACGATCAGTGGCGTGAGTAAATTCGCTATGCCTAGCTAGGCCTACTACTAGTTTTATAGGACAGATAGTTTTATAATAATATAGGTAGGCCTATACAACTACAATAAAATCTAGGCCTATACCCACCTAGCTGCGGCTGCTAATAGTTAAGTCTAGCCTATATGACCTAGCCGACGATCAGTGGCGCGAGTAAATTCGCTATGCCTAGCTAGGCCTACTAGTTTTACTAGGCATAATAATGCCTGTAGGATTGTAGCAGTAGCTAGCCTAGGCCCTAGGCCTACTGTAAAAAAAACTTAATTGTTAATATAAAAAACAGATTACTGTAAATATTATTAAAACATTGTAGAATGTAGGGTCTAGACCTACCTGGTAATAAGGCCTAGGCTAGTAGGGTCTAGCCCCGCATAGAGAGTTCAAGAAGAGTGCAATAAACACGTGCGTACTGTAAATTAATATTATTTTACATCAATATACAAATAATTACTTACCTCAGAAAAAAATCGAAGATTCCAGGGGTTTTACTTCCGCCGTGACGTATGTTTCGTAGAGAATTTCGCGACTTGACGCATGCGCATTAACGCGCCGTTTAAAAACCACGCGCACTTGTTTATTTTGCGTAACGGTTGATTGAATTTGGATCAACAAATGGCCTAGCATTTTTCATAGCCTTTCCATAAATATTTGACCTTAAAACAATTTATTTATTTTCATTTATACTTTTTTAATCAAAATATCTAAAAACACGAAGAAAAAACAAAGCGGAATATACCTGTTATCTATCTTACTTTTTGTCTCAATTTTACTCAAATTTTAAACCAAAAATCGTACAATTTTCAAACTTTTCTTTAAAAAATTCGGAAGTTTTTTGTGAGGTCAGGTATTCTCATACATATTCATGATTAATTGAACTAGTCACGTGGTTTAAAGGTTTTAGAGAAACAATTGACGGTGTGGAGTTGTGATGGAACAAAAAACGAGGAATTTTCACTATTTTCTCTCTAAAATACAGTTGTTATTGAGTATGTTAGCGATCAACCAAACACACTCAAGTATTTTAAATGCTACCATGCCAGGTAATTCTCATCACATATCTTAAACATACCGACTAGGCCTAGATTTGAAGGCCTAGGCCTACATACAAGTTTTAAAAGAGACTGGAGTTTGGGGATATATCCACCCATGTGCGAGGCATATCGTTAGGTATTTTTGTGGAATGTGGTCCGAATTATACACATTTTCATAATGTATTGTTTGTTATAGCTTAAATTGTTTAAGAACTAATGTTTTACAGTATATCTTTATAGTTCATTAATGTTAATATTGTTTTTATATCGTTAAAATTATTTCAGCTCCTAATATCATTACACTGACCTCCCAGTCTTTAATAATAGTATAATCCACTTGTTGTATAAGTAACGCTAGGTTTGGGTTATTCCATTTTGGTAACAGGCAACATTTTATTTTAAACATTGTACAGTATTTTTATTTTATAATTATGCATACAATTAATATGTATTAATTGCAATTTTATTACCAATAAATTACACATAACACTGGTTTTATTTTTTATTATATTTTTTTAAAGGTATGTCTGGAGTCAGATGAAATGTGTATTTTTTGCATGAGGCAATTTTTCCGAATGATCAGAAAATATGGTACAGTCGACTAATTTTCCAGCTGTTGAAAAAGCACTGTCAAATGGTGAATGGAATAGACGCGATATTTAACTGTAGTTGACGGCTCCAGAAGATTATATCATGTTATAATATAAAATATATTGTAATTGTTACGAATACGATGTATCTCTAATATGATTTTAATTTGTGATGAGAAAAATAGTTAGGCCTAATCAAGATTACTATCGATAAATATTGTCATTGTTTTTAGTAATGAATTTTAATATCTACAGTATTAACAATATTAATCTATTAATAATTATTAAATATATTTATTATAAGAGTATATAAAAGGAGGCAATTGTATATTTGATCTAGTCACATGATTTTTAGCCACATGTTCTGCATACTGAAATAGATTTTGTATATGGTTGTCCATTCTGAAATAAACAAAATCTACATTTATTTTTATAATAAATGAAACTTTTTAATGCCTACTATAAACCTATAAAATTGAAAACATTTATTACTGTACAGTATTTACAATTTATTATTTATTATTTAAAAATGTGAATACATACAAATATTTGAGGTATATTTTTCTATGGGTACATCTAGGTCTTGCCTTTAATATTAAACATTACAGATAAAAAATGAAATAATAATAGAAATAATATAGTGTATGTTTATATAATAAACATACATAAATTACTATCTTGCATAATTTCCTTATTGAGACGCACAGCCAGGCAATTTAATTAATAAAGTACAGTATTTATTATGATGATATTGTACAGTACTGTATCTATAGTATTGTAAGAAGGCCTAGCCGCCAGCGCGCGCGCGCCTAATAATGGCCTAAACGCGCTTATGCTTTAACACATGCATGTCTATTCTGCTGTGTCAAATAGCCTAAATTCAATCAAATTATACTCCCTTGAAATAATTGTTTCTCTCTCGTGTTAATTAAAATTAGATGCAATAATAGTTAAACAAGATGATATACCACTCTGCATAGTTTGAAAAACTTCGAATTAATAGTAATTTAACATTTTAGATGACTCATTTTACTTCCGAAATTTTTGAAGCGAGAATGTTCATTTACTGTTTTGCATAGCAATGTTTGACATGTTATAGTATTTAAAATATCATATAAATATTTTTGAAATATACATATGTTTTAAGAAAATAAGTTTAAAAATAAAAAAGGTTTAATGTTTTATATCATTGAGGAGTTTTTTTAAACTTATTTTACGTCTTTTATATGTATGGAATCGTCTTTCAGCGTCGCGTGTCCAAAACGTTTTGTGTGAAAACTTTCAATTAACACGCTTCGCTGCTTCGACGCCCTCCATAGTTTTGCTTTGCCAGTTAACTTCCCTATATTTGCATTGCGGGAGGCGATTTTTTTTTCAGTACGAGAGTTCCTCCATCGGTTCGTTTCGGACTCAATCGACTCTTCGGTAAGCCACCGATGCTCACTGATGCGTGACAGCAACCACAAAACGTGAGCAGCTTCTTTCTTTGCACGAGTGACAAATTTATACATACTATACTAGAGGCCTAATACTATACTCACTGTAAATATAATAATAAATATTAATAGTAGTACTGAACGTCATTGTAATAATAATAATAGTCCTAGAATTTTAATAATATAATACTGTATAGGCAGCCACAAACCAATGTATGTACCACCATCAGATTCACAAACAGTAACACACACACAGTAGCAGCACTTTGTTGGTCGTCACAAGCAAGGCCAGCCTAGCTAGCCTTGCCCTACGTACGTGTGCTTCAATGTAGTACATTCCATCTACAGTACTATTTTTTATTTTAATAAAATGAAGTAGTAGGTTAGAAATTATATGTACAGAAGTAACACTAACAGATGTTTTTATCAAGAAAATTACAATTTTCTTCAGGTTTTTAAGTGTAACATTTGAAAAATTGTATACATTTAGGCCTAGTATTAGTAACATGTATTCTTGTAAGTTGTAATGTATAGAAATACATGCTTGCTTATAAAGCGTTTAATATTGTGTTAATTTAATAATTGATGATAGTATCACATATAATTATAAGCTTCCTGGAAAATGTGTTATTATTAAATGTATTTGTACTATTGCAGTCGTGTCAGTACCGTAATTGAATGTTTTTTACTTTGCATGTATTTTTTATGATTTTCCAAATTACATATACACATAATAAACAATAATATTAGTTGTAGGCCTATAACTTAATTAAAACTTCAAAGTTGCCTATTATTAAAAGTCTGAAATCTTTTTTTCAAGATTGGGGATAATTAATACGTACACCTTTAACGTCAAATTTCCATTACCTTACAATATAAATATTAATTTAATAATATTATTTTAAAAGGTATAAAAAACATACACTGTGCATAGGAATTCCTACTGTACATAATCATTTTAAATTCAAAAGTAATACCTTGCATAGGCTTACACAAGCTAGGCTAGCCATGGGCTAGCTACAATACCATAAACGATAAGAAAAGAGCCTCTTGTTCGTGACAAAAGGTCGTTCAACTTCAAAAAATAATATCTGATACCCTACTATTGGGTCGTAGACCTAAATATCTTCAATATGCTATTGGGTTCTTAATGTAATTACTAAGTAGGCCTAGTATTTATTAATTAATGTCATCAAATCAAAACTCGTATTAGTGTAGATTTATTTTACTATTGTGAGAGCCTGTGTGAAAGTAAGCTCGCGGTTTGTAAATGTAAATTGTATTATGTTGTCACGCATCAGTGAGCTGACTTTACCGAATACCGAAGAGAGTCGATTGAGTCCGAAACGAACCGATGGAAGAACTCTCGTACGGAAAAAAAATCGCTTGCGGGAGATAATACGAGCTCATTTCCGCCGTGGCTTCTGTAATTTGCCGTGGTGTTTCATTACTAATTTGCCGTGGCGTTTCAATACTAATTTGCCGTGGTGTTTCATTTTTAAGTTGCCGTGGTATTTTGTTAAATTGCCGTGATGTTTTATTTCTAATTTGCCGTGATGTTTTATTTTTAATTTGCCGTGACTTTTTTCAAATTGCCGTGGCTTTTTTCAAATTGCCGTGGCTTTTTTTGAAAATTGCCGTGATATATTTTTAAAGTTGCCGTGACACTTATAGGCCACCGTAGAAATGTGAAAGAAAACACGAAAGAGAAAAAAAAAAAAACTTTACCGTAGGTTTAAATACAGCAAATAGTATCTTTGAATACAGTTAAAAATCCATGGAATAAAATATATAGAGGGCAGCAATCAAGAAATCATTTGTATATACCTGCAGTTTTTCAATATTTATTATAAATTTGACCGCAATTACTCACAGTAAAATGGAATAGGCCGTGCTATTCTTTAACAGGCAATACCTCAAGCCAAATACAATATGTATGCCTCACTCTCAGCGACGTGCTACAGCAAACCGCAATTGGCATTTATACAAACTCCACCAATGACCAAGCTAGTTTGAGCAGCCAGTATATTGCCTCCTCAAAAACGAGGACTGGCAATTATGAGGCTGACACAGGTACGTTTGTATAGACTTTTTTCAAATGGGTATCAGTTGGTGACATATCTATGGAACGCCCATAGTGCCATTGATAGGGGAACAAAGAGACACGACAATGTAATACGGGATTATCGATTTCATTGTGTTTTACTTTTGTTTTTTGTTTTTACACAGGAAAACACGGACACAGATGTTATGTTTGTGGGTTATGATAAAGACAACGGTTTTTATCGTGCAGAATCAATCACACGGACACTCGTGGTTATGCGCCATGATGAATGTGCTTTATTACTAGACTTTATGTTACAGCCGTTATTTCGATATATCACATCACTTCCTTCTATAAGTTAAGTATGACAGACAGTGTATATTATTTTACGAGTTATGTCAGATTAATGATTAAAGACTAAATTGTTTAAAAAAAACGAAACCAAAACTTCAAAAAATTATAAAACTCTACTATAAATTCTAACGATAACAATCATATGCCTCTCGTATTCTTATATAAGTAGCATCTTCTATGACTACATACTATTGTGATGTTTTGTAACTAAAGTACCGTACAGTGCATATGTCTAAAAACTAAAATAAAACTTACAATCAAACACTTTCTTTGTTAAACACTTCGAACAATTTTATTTTATTTTATTTTATTTCATACTCATCCAACAGCGAGTAACCCGCCAATTACAGGATGGATAAACTATTTAATAATTTCACAAGACAAACATATACACAAGATGCTCTACATAAACAAAGACTTATTATTAAGTCTTTGGGAGTGGAGTTGTAAATTGTCATGAGAAAAAACCCTGACATATGACAGGACCAGGACCCTTAGATTTGTAGCCAAGCATCATAACCACCAAGCCACAGCTCCACTCCAACAGCTCCAATAACCAACATTTTTAATTTGAACTTCTAATAAAATTATGCTTCTTCGATCAACCTGCTTCTTGGTTTCTTAATTCTGTGTGGTTTAGTATTAGGACTTTTAAATACATTCACATCACTCCTCTCAACATTTTGAGTAGATTGTGTACTACCTGTATCAACAATCATATGATCAGGGTGCATTACTTTGACACCGTGTGAAGTATGGATTTTATACTTTCTAGGTCCTAAACATTGGGTTACGACTCCCTTCAACCATTTATCTTCTTTGGATTTGGGTCGCATGTTCTTAATTAAAACATTATCATCGATATGATATTGTCTTTCTTGATTAACATGACTATCTCTTTGCACTTTCTGTGACTCTTGTTTTTCTTCGACCCTTTGAGCCATGTTTGGACTAACTAAAGATAGTCGTGTACGTAACTTACGTTTCATTA
Source organism: Antedon mediterranea (assembly GCF_964355755.1). Taxonomy (NCBI): domain Eukaryota; kingdom Metazoa; phylum Echinodermata; class Crinoidea; order Comatulida; family Antedonidae; genus Antedon; species Antedon mediterranea. Next base: position 11,617,374 of record NC_092676.1, on the reverse strand, counting down.
ATAACTCAGCAGGAGTAAGTCCTGTAGTGGAGTGTGGAGTCGTCCTATACCTTAATAGGAAATTAGCTAATCTATGTTTCATAGTGTACTTTTTGCCATCTAGTACCTGTTTAGTTAATGCACTTTTGACAACCTGTACTGCCCTTTCAGTTGCACCATTGCTAGCTGGGTGATAAATGGGAATTAGCGTGTGTTTGATACCATTAAGTTTGCAAAATCTTTCAAACTCATCAGAAATTAATTGTGGACCTGAATCGGACACCAATTCCTCAGGAATACCATGTTTGGCAAAAATTAATCTTAACTCATCGATCGTATTAGCACTGGTAGTGCTTCTCATGTACTTAACGTCAATCCATTTAGAATGACTGTCTATCAAAATCAAAAAATTTTCGCCGTTCTTTTCTGCAAAATCTATATGTACTCTCTAAAACGGTCTACTGGGCCATTTCCAAGTTATTAAGGGGGTGCTAGGTGGAACATTTCTCATACTCTGACAAGTATTACATCTCTTAACTACTACTTCAATATCACAGTCCAACTTGGGCCACCATACGTATGATCTGGCAATGGCTTTCATCGCACATATTCCGGGATGCTCCCAATGCATTTCATCAAGCACTTTAGAACGTAGTTTAGAAGGGATTATGACCCTGGAGCCCCAAAGTAAGCAATTGCCTTCACACGATAGCTCAAGTTGTCTGTTTACATATGGTTTTATATCATCATCAAAATTGTCAACGTTTGGCCATCCATGTTTTACATAGTTAAGTACTTTACATAATATATTGTCTCTTAGTGTTTCTTTCTCAATGTCTTTTGCTGTTATCGGAAAATCGTCTTCAATCGCGGTAACGTTAAATATGCTTTGCTCTAGGTCACATTTATCGCTCTTTATTGGTAGTCGTGATAAAGCATCTGCAACCGCGTTCTCGTTTGACGAAATATACTGTATATCATAATCGTATTGGTTTAACAGAAGAGCCCATCTTTGGATACGTCCTGCAGCCATTACTGGGACTTCAGTAGTTGGACCAAAGATTTTCAGAAGTGGTTTATGGTCCGTCTTGATGGTAAACTTTCTACCCATAAGATATTTGTAAAATCGTTTGATGCCGTAGATGATGGCAAGTGCCTCTTTTTCTATCATGCTGTAATTTATTTCACTTTTGGTTAATTTTCTTGAAGCGTAGTGTATGGGTAACCTCGATCCATCATCCATCTGATGCATTATTACCGATCCGATTCCATACTGACTAGCATCGCATTCAAGAATTATTTTTTGCTTGGTATCGTAGTGTGTCAGACATGATTCGCTGCTTAGGCTTTCTTTGCACCATTTAAAAGCTTGTTCTTGTTCATTTTTCCATTGCCACTCGACATCGTCACGAAGCAGCATGTTCAACGGTTGTTGTATGCGCGTAGACAGATTTGGCATGAATTTTTGAATAAAATTGCACCATGCCAAGAAATGATCGAAGCTGTGTAACAGTTTCTGGTCTCGCTGCATCTTTGATTGGTTTAACTTTGTCGTCAATCGGTGCGATTCCATGTTTGTCAACTCTAAGTCCAAGATATATTACTTCATCTTCTAGGAATTTGCATTTTGCTCTCTTCAAACGAACATTATAGTGGTCAAATCGTCGAAAAACTTCTTCGATTATTGCCAAGTTTTCCTTGACTGTCTTTGTACTAATCAGCACATCGTCCTGATTACATAATACATTATTAATACCATTCAAAATCTTATCCATTTTACCATGGAATATTTTTGAGGATGGTTTTACACCGTATGGTAGTTCGTTGTATGAGTAAAGACCATGGGTGTTAATTGTAACATATTTTTTACTCTCATCATCTAGATTTAGTTGAGCATATGCATGGGATAAATCTAATTTAGTAAAAATACATTTTCCTGCTAACTCTGCATATAAATCATCTGAGCTTGGAAGGCTATATACCTCATCATCAATAAACTTATTGATCGTTACACTATAATCGCCACAGATTCTAACTGTGCCATCGCTTTTTGGAACAACTACGATTGGTGTTGCCCAATCACTCTTATCTACTTTGTGTATAACACTATTTTCCTCCAATTTCTTAAGCTCATCTTCAACTTTACATTTGTTGGCATAGGGGACAAATCTTGCTTTAACATACACAGGGGTAACATTTCCTTTAACATTAATGTGAGCAAGTTCATGTTTCATGCCCTCATACGAATCTTCAAATAATTTACCATATTTGTTCAGTAAACCGTTCAACTTCATAACGTCATTTTTACCCTTATTTACAGATGTGTTATGTTGTTCTACATTCTTGTCTTGCTTACAACTATTTACAGTTTTAGAGTTTAACCCTTTCGTGATCTCTTTCCAATTTAACTTTACAACAGCAAGCCAATCTAGTCCTAGTAGTGTAGGTCTATTACTGTAATCAACCAGATTAGCAGTTAAGAGCCATTGTCTGTAAGAATCAAAGAAATATCAAAAAGAGTGGCAGACTCAAAAAAATGGATTTCTTTCAAATTTTGCACATGGCTATATATGTGTTGAGAGAAATCAAATATGAAGTATTTTTTTTTCACACGTATATTTCCATGGCAACGGCCAAATTTGTGTTTTTGACAAATTTTGTCCTTTTTTAAGGTTTTTTAAAATGGATATTGATACTACTTTGATGAACGATATTTTTGTTTTGTTCATTTAATTATAAAAAATAATTAGTGTATGCATAATAACAATGCATTGTGTACCTGTTTCAAATTTTTTAATTTTTTTTTTATTTCATACTTTGGGAGATACCATTTATTTAAAAAGGGGTGTTTTTCACTTTTTTTAAATTGTTCAATGCAACTAAACTTTACTTCACCATAACGCCCAAAGTGGTGTATTTTTTTAGCTTATTTATTACAAATAGGTAGTTCTAATGTTTAATAATTGATTTCTAAAATAAAATACTGGGGTAAATTTAAAATCTACAAGCAGTGTTGCGAGAAACATAGGCATATTTGATTATTTGATTTGAAACTCATTGGTCAGAAAAATTCTTAATGTTTTATATACTTCTAGTTGTGTTGTGAGAAAAAAAAAAATTTTTAATTATAGATTCTGTAATTCCCAGTTTTAATGTCATTTTATAGGTTATATCCTCTGGAAATTTGAATAAATTATCAGATCGTTGTGAATTTTAATCTTTGTAACAGATTACTCCTCTCTTATTTTGAAGCTCCCCTTTCATTTGTTTACTTCTTTTATTTACTAACCTAAGCAGATCCCACATGCCCATCCACCACCACTTTCGACTACCACCCTCCCTCCGTCTCCCCACCCCGACTATAACCACAAAAAGATTAACTGCAACACTTTGGTCGATCATCCACTATAGAGTGTCAAATGCATGCATTCAAGCACCACCCACACTGCCGCTACTATCGCCTCAATGAATAGACGGATTCAAACTCCTCCATCCCACCCCCTCCCCTTTCTCCAAGCCCCCACCCACCCCAAGTTAAAAATTGCAATGCAAAAGATAGGACATAAAGTTAAGTTTTTAGACCCTCGCCTTCAACCCCCTAACTATTTAAAAGTCCTGCATCCACCACTTTCCCCTCCCCAAAATAGAACCAATCAAAAGTCAATGATATACTCATGGTATGTTACATTTAACAAATATTGAAGCCCTGATTTGAAATTTCATTTCATTTAAGGTCAGCATGTAAAATATCACACTTTATTATTAAATATTGGTTTTAAATTCTATATTTTTTTACTGTGATGGTTGGATTCAGTATTAATTATTAATTAATAATTATCTGATAATTACTGTATTTAATTTCCCTTAGTTATGCATAGCAACAGTTACTATGGTAACTAAAATTGAGATATTCTTTAGATTTTGCATATTTATCTTATACAAATTTAAATTTGTAGATTATTAGCAGGCATGCCTTATTTGCATTTTCAAATTACCGTTTCACAAGGTCATATTCGTAAGCACTTTCTTCTGTGATTATTTTTATTCATGAAAACCCCATATTTTATTTACAGCGGCCACCTCCCTTTGAAAAGCCTGTTTGTTCTTCCTATCTAATTAGTGCATTTGGTGCTTACCGTAAGCAGATGCGGGCACCTTTTTATACAAAAAATGAGATTTTTTTGTAAGCGGCCAATCGAAAAATGTGATACTTATTGCATGGACCTATGAATTAGAGGTGCATGTTTATTGTATTTTTTTATATATTAGCTTTATTTTGAAGATGTTTTAAAAACATTACTGTGAAGAGATGAGAAAACTACACAGATTTTGACCGACCCTTTTTCATATGATAAAAGTTTTTAAAATTTGTCTGAAAATGGTAAAATACTAAACCACGTCTGATTATAAATAATAATAGGCCTACAATTATAAGCGGCCACTTTTCCAGGTCCCGAGGGTGGCCACTTACGGGAGGTTCAACTGTATTTAAAAAAAAACAATTATCCTTAGTTATGCATAGACAGGTTCTAAGATAACATAAATAATACATTTTGACATAACTTGACCCAACAAATGACCCTTTCACAAGGTCAGAGATTTTCTGGGATTCAGTAGATAAGTAAATTTGGGAAAAGGTAGTAAAGCTTTGTAATCAATTGTTTGTAGTCATGAAACCCCATATTAAAAATATTGTACTTAGTTACGTATAGAAACAGTTGCTACAATACACTATAGGTAAAATGTTGATGTCATTTGACCCATAGAGATATTATAGTGAACAATATCTCTATGTTTGACCTCAATATGTAACATTTTTTTTTTCATGGAAACTCCATATTTAATTTTTTTTTTTAATATCATTAGTTACGTAAACAGGTTTAAGATAACACTAAAGGTCATTTTTCACCTTTATTCAGATTCGTCAAGACTTTCTTTCTGAGATTATTAGGATTCAGTATTTAAAGTAAATTTGGCAAAAAGTAGAAATGTAAAACTATGTAGAAAATATGTTTTGTATTTATGAAAAACCCCTTATTTTTTTGAAATTTTCACATAGAAACAGTTACTATGGTAAAATGTTGACCTCAAAATGAATGAATTTACAAGGTCAAGTTTGTCATTAATGGAATGCAGTAGAAGTAAAATTGAGAAAAATTACAAATGCAATCAATTCTTTGTATTTATAAAAACGCCATTTTTTACGTTTAAAAAAAAATTACTTTCCTTAGTTACACATAGAAATGGTTGCTAAGGTAACACTATAGGTAAAATATGAAAATTGTTGAGAATTGTTATGAACTATCTTGTAAATTTTGATCAAACATTAATAGTTGTAGTAAAGTGGGGACCTGTCCTGTTTTGCATTCTGACCCCTTTTGACCTCAAATGACCTATTTACAAGGTCAGATTTTTTGGGAGGTCTTTCTGTATCTCTTTACACAAAATAGATTTAAAAATTTATAAAAACCATTGACGCAATTATTTCCAAGTTTAACATTATTTTCCATCAACTAAATATTTCAATGCAAAATACTGTTTTTCTGGCAATTAATTGAAATAAACCTGGCAACACATTCTCCTATATTTTTATCTAAACTATTCGTATGACTCTAGTAGCATTATGACAAGCCATATATACATTTTATTATTAGATTAGCCATATTTAAATTGTGTTTCATGTGTTTTGTTTGTTGATATTTTGTTATATTTTTTGTATTTTTCGGATTTTCCTGGCAACACAAAACCTATGTACGAAATTTGCCCCAGTGTTTTTTTCGTGATTATTGTTGACAAATCTATTGCCTATCAAATTAAAAAACCTCATTGATTTAAAAAGACCACTTTGGAAGTTATAGGTACGTTTATGAGGTATACTTTTATAAAAAAAATATTTTTTAAAAACACCCCTTTTTAAAATAATGGTATCAACCAAACTCCATTTTGTAATTTATTTTTTTTCTACATTAAATTGAACTCAATACACGTTGTTTACACTGCTATAAACAAAAACTGTATACTGTAAGTATTTTTGGTTAAAATAAGTATACAAGTTTGTACTTTTTCACTATAGAAAATCTGTGAAAAATGGCAAAAACATCAACATTTTGATAATTGACCGTTGTCATGGCAACGGAGGCTAAAAATTAAAATAAATGTTGTAGATATGCTTTTTATTGAAATGTCTATTCATGGTAAAAATTTGAGAGAAATCCATTTTTTTACATCTGCCACCAAATCTTTGATTTTTACAGACAATGGCTCTTAAGTTGTGTGCATTACCATCACAATCAATAACATTACACTTTACTTTACCAAGTATCTTTAATCTCTCACCACTATAAGTTTTGAGTGGTATGATATCATCATTAGTGATTGGAATATTACTAAAATACTTATTGTAAAGTATCGATACTCATTATTGTGTCATCAGCTTGTGTATCTATGTACATTTGTAACTCACTACCATTTACATTTAATACAATTCTAAACTTATCTCTATGTAATCTATCATCATTAGTACACATAAACATATCATGTTCTTCATCGTCCTCGTAATAATCGTGTTGTTGTCTTTGGCCCGTATTCATGAAAGGGGACTAATTTTAGTCCTGGATTATCTCTGGATTTAGTCCTGGACTATTTTGAAATGGTATTCATGAAAGAGGACTAACTTTAGTCCTGGACTAAACCTGGACTAAACCTGGACTAAAACCGGCAAAAGATAGTCCACCCAAGGGGTAGGTTTAAGAAAGTTAGTCCTGGACTATCTCAAGAATAGCTCGAAAAAAATGGCGGCCTGAGGTAAGGTAGGTTACAAGTGTGACAACTTTAAAACGGTATTTAAGAAGCAAAATAATAATAATCATTTTTATTTGTATCAAATTAGTAATTACAACATATATTTAATATAATAAAGTACTTTAGAAAGTAAAAAAATTATATTTAGTAAGTTAATTTAGTGTGTTTAATCTAGGCCCAAAAGCTAGGCCCACAGCTTTAATTCTGACAGCGCTTGCCTAGGGCGATATTGCCTAGCAACCACCCTATACTGCTAGTGTTAAAATGATTTGTTCTTCATTAAGCGCACATTTAACTTATTTAAAGATGTAAATCACATTATATATAATCTTAATTTTTAATAGATTTTACATTATTAACATTTTTGTTTAAAATGATGTTAGAGGGATATAGCCTAGCTAGCTAGACCGCAGTCTAAAAGCCTATTTTAAGCTACGCCTACACTTAACTAGGCCTCTCTAGACTATGCCATTGGCTGAGTCGGTGGACATTGCAAGGCCCTACTTCAGGTAGTCCGTAAACAGTAGTCTTATTCTATTGTAGGCATACATTGTATTACTTAGTTAGCCTTGTCTAGGCCTAGACTGGAATGAATGCAGTGTTACAGTTAGGTATTTTCAAAATATTGGATCAATTTACATATATGGGCATCCTGTTGAATTAATTTTAATTTGGCATAGAATGGGAAAGTTTAGGCGATGCCTTTTTAACCCCATATCAACTACATTGTGTCGAAATACAATAGACCTAGGCTAATAAATAGTTAGTAGTAATAATAGATGTATATATTTTAATATCATTTATTTTTCTATTTGGTTTAGACAGCTGAAGAAATGTCTGGTTAATATTATATGCCTCCACTACTGTCCAAGTTACATGGAATGCTGCTGGTCAGGTAAGGTAAGATAAAAATGAAACAATTTACATACAACCTGTTGAATTAATTTTAATTTGGCATAATTTAATGTAAATAGGCCTAGGCCAGGAATAGTTTCAATATTTTTTAGATAATATAGTTTAATTTCATTTATTTTTCTATTGGTTTAGACTGCTGAACACATATCTGGTCACTATTATATGCCTCCTCCACTACCATCCTCTTAGGCTACATGGAATGATGCTGTTGGTTATGTAAGGTAATATAAGATAAAGACAAATATTTAAAATGTATTAATAAATTGTCTAAAAAAATTGCATCCTGCAAACTACACAAGGTGGGTGGGGGATTGAATAAAAAAATCCTGGATCCACCCACTGCATAGTTATCTAGGAAGGATTGATTTCTGGATATTTTCATCATAGTAAGTTAAGCGGTATTATTGAAAAAAAAATGGAGTGGAGTATTGTGACAAATTATCTAGCTTGTAAGCCTACAGTTTTTGTTGGCCAGGGCTAAAGATTGTCTATCGTCTACCGCTATTATCTGTACTGTGTTAAAGTTTGGATGTAATATAATTTAACATTATTTTTTTTTTTTTATAGATACAATTGCTAACAAACCTGGATGGAGCGCAATGATCATGCAGAGAGAAACAGGACTACCAAAACAATTGTATAGCAAGTTGTACTTGTGTAGTAATAAATGAAAATAAGAATATCCATATAAAAACAACAAATGAAACTTTTTAAATTACTGTATTGTTTTATTCAAAACCAGTAAATAAATAAATTAAAATACCATATTACTGTAGTTTTGTCAGCATGTACATTCATGTTCAGATCACAGAATTCTGTTCAATTTTTATTTAGATAAATAATTTGTGACTGAAATACATATATATACAATTGTCATCAAAATAGTTTTGTTTATACTTAAAGATGGTCATTCAATTATTTATGTCCGATTCTCAATTCTGCAGTCGAGCCAGTTTATACTCTGTGATAATTTTGCAATCACAGCTCCAACAATGAAAATAGTAGTATAATAACAGTATTTAAACAATGTTGATGCCTTGCTAACTTGAAAATCTGTGTAGATAAAAAAAAGAAATTTACAATAAATATTGGAAATTAGTAACTGTATTATTGTTTGTTTTTTTATATTTTCTTGTGAAATTACTTTTTTAATCAATATTTCTGTTGAACATGTTTTTCTTATTTCTCTGTTTTTTGTTTGCTTTGCTATATTTATTTGTTTGTTTTATGTATTTATATGAGGGCTCCTTGAATTATGGTCATTCATGCATACTGTATGCTAGGTTCACCATTTAACAAAAAACAAATAAAACATTTTAAATAATTATATATAAAATGTAGTACACTATTTAAATGTGATATCTAATTGTAAATCTTATTGAACACAGATCTCCAATTAAATAATGCATGTTATTGTTATGCCTACTACCAGGAGAGACTACCCACCTTTTTGGTGGCGCTGCTCAGTGGCGACGTCTAAGGCTGGAATCTTGTTGTGATCTAAATTCGATTTTTGTTAAATTAGTAACTTTTTTGGAGTAATCTTGTTGATTGACACTTGTAAGAATGTATTGTGGATCTAATTACGTGGTTTGTGGAGTTTTGTCACTTTTACTATTCATACGATGTTGTGTTTTTTGTGTTAGCGTCGATGGTATCGGTCACGGTAGACTGGTCTACAGCAGGGAAGCGCTGCTAAGCCTTAGATCGAAGAGCGACACAATACAAGATGTAACACGCCTAAGCCTAGATATAATTAGCAAAGGAAACAACTACGACAATAATAGCAGACATAAAAGAAGGAAGAGGGGTAAGAAAGGAGGAGAAAGACAGAGGATAAGGAAAAATAAATATCGCTTACACTTGCCAACAATTGTTTTGGCAAACGTTCGGTCATTAAAAAATAAAATGGATGAGGTTTGGACAAATATTCGATATGATAGGGTTTTTAGAGAAGCCAATCTATTATGTTTTACAGAAACATGGTTGAGCGAAAATGTCCCTAATGAAAGTGTCGACATTGATGGATTCACCCTAATTCGAGGAGATAGGACAAAACAATCCGGAAAAGACATTGGCGGTGGTGTATGCTTATTTGTAAACAAACGATGGTGCAACATAACTATTGTTCGCGATAAGCAATGTACACCTGATATTGAATTGTTGACAATTTCACTGAGACCATTCTATTGTCCGCGGGAATTTCCACAGTTATTTGTTACAGTTGTGTATATACACCCAAAGGCTAATTCTACACGAGCAGCTGAAATCTTGTCTGAAAATACGCACAAGTTGGAGACATTGTCACCTGACGCACCCAGGCTCATACTAGGCGATTTCAACCAACACAAGCTTGGTAAAGTGCTCAGAATATACCACCAATATGTAACCTGCCCTACTCGTAAAGATAAAACAATAGATTTATGCTACGGTACAGTTCCAAGCGCATATAGGTCCGTGGCATTACCACCGCTTGGTGCGTCGGACCACAATTGTGTGAATCTGATTCCAAAATATGTCCCAGTTATCCAGAGGAAGGACAAAATAGTCAAGACTGTTAAATTGTGGACTTTGGACAGTATCGAACGTTTAAGAGGGTGTTTTGAATGCACTGATTGGCAAGTATTTTATGAGTCGTCACCAAATCTAAACGAAATGGCGGATGTTATAACATCATATGTAAATTATTGTGTTGATTCAGTAATACCGAAAAAAGAGGTTGTCGTTTTTGCAAATAATAAGCCGTGGGTTACGAAAGAGTTGAAAGACATATTAAATAAGAAAAAACGGATTTTTTACCAAGGCACCACTCATGATAATAAGCAAATAAATAAAGAAGTTAAAGTAGCTGTCCGTAAGGCTAAAGACATGTATAAGAGAAAAATTTAAAATAAGTTTAGTAGTGAATGTATTCGTAGTGCTTGGCAAGGAATTAAACATATGGCGTCTATAAACACAGCTGATAAAACACAAAGAAATAAAATAAATGTAGAGGGTATTGATGACCAGGCATTGCCAGATAGATTAAACGACTTCTTTGCTAGGTTTGAAAAACACGATTTAAAAGACGACACTGTTGGCAATAATGATCCGCATGTAGATGAAATTATTATTTCTGAGGATCATGTTAGAACATTACTCAGGAATATAAATGTATATAAGAGTTCTGGTCCCGATGGTATTGAGGGCAGAACATTGAAGTCGTGTGCGGATCAGCTCAGTGGTGTCCTTCGGTACCTCTTCCAGACCTCTATAAACCAGTGTGTAGTTCCTAATCTTTGGAAAGAATCGATTATAAAACCTATTCCTAAACAGACTGTCATAAAACAACTGAATGATCTGCGCCCTATTGCGCTGACATCTCTTGTTATGAAAATCTTTGAAAAGATAGTTAAAACCTACATCACGTCTGTTGTAGAGTCTAAACTCGATCCACTGCAGTTTGCATATAGGTCTGGAAGAGGTGTTGAGGATGCCAAGCTTTTTTTATTAAACACATTGTACAAGCACCTTGAACTGCCTCGATCTCACGCCAGAATGTTATTCGCCGACTTCTCTTCTGCCTTCAATACCATGCACCCTTATATTTTAGCAAACAAATTAATTTCGAATTTTGGTTTTCAACGTGATTTTGTATTATGGATTATAAGTTTTCTTACGAACAGATGTCAGAGGGTCTTAGTTAACCAAAGACAATCGAATGTACGTATGACAAGTATTGGATCCCCCCAGGGTTGCGTCCTCTCTCCTCTCCTGTATATTATATACACGGATGACTGTCGCAGCAAACAGGACAATAGTCATCTTGTTAAATTTGCTGACGACACTGTCTTGCTGTCTCTCCTTCAAAATTCACAGGACGGCCATGGTTCCGCTTTAGATGATTTTATCCAATTTTGTGGAAACTCCTACTTGGAACTCAATGTGACCAAAACCAAGGAGATGATTGTAGATTTTAGGAAGGAGAAAGGACGCAACCCTTGGGTATCCATTATAAATGACGAACCAGTCGATATTGTCCATTCCTTTAAATACCTAGGTACTATATTTGAGGACAATCTCGGCTGGGAATTAAACACAGAGGCAATAGTAAAGAAAGGACACCAGAGACTTTATCTGTTAAGGAAGCTGAACCATTTTAATGTCGATAAAGTAATTCTTAGGGTTTTTTATAATTCCTTTATTGAGAACGTTTTAACTTTTTCCTTTATATGCTGGTTTTTTAGTCTTAGGGTCAAAGAGAAAAACTCACTACAAAGAATTGTTAACTTAAGTTCTAAATTAATAGGTTGTCAACTTCGTAGCTTATCTTCTTTCTGTGACATGCAAACTCTAGAAAAAAGTAGAGCTATTCTAAAAAATATTAACCATGCCTTGTTCAGTGATTTCGAGCTCATGCCTCATGGGCGTCGCTTTCGATGCCCGGCATGTAGAACAAACCGGAAAAGGAATTCGTTTTTGCCAGTGGCTATTCGACTCTTAAATTCTTGAACCTTGACTTGACTTTTTTTTTTTTTTTTTGTTCTGTGTATTGTGATATTTTGTATATTAATTTTTGTAAGATCATTTTAATCCAGAACTTTTTATTTGAATTGCCCCGTGTGGGATGATTAAAGAATTTTGAATTGAATTGAATTGAATTGAATTGAATAGCTAGTAGAAGGCAGGCTCTACTCTAGTCTAGTAGTAGGAACTAGATAGGCAAGGTTGCAGTTAGCTAGGTTAGGCCTATTTTTTTTATTTAATCATCATATTATTATTATTATTATTATTATGAATCAACCTACTGTAACAGATCAATTAATAATAACAAATGATGAACCCATTTTTTTAAACAAAATATAAAAAAAGGACAAAATTAGTAGTAGTACTACTAGCTAGGCCTAGGCTAGAACTAGTAGTAGTAGCAGTAGTAGTAGGAGTCTGCCTATAATCCTCCTATATATATATAATAATAAATATAGGCCTAGGCCTTGTAGTTAGCTAGTTAGTAGGCTAGTCTGGATCTAAAGAGTAGACAGTAGTTACTACTGGAACTAGGCCAAGGCTAGGTAATAGGCCATAGTTTTAGTGAAACTAGTGTAGGCCTAAGACTAGAATAGTGGGTGGGAATACTACTAGGCCTAGATAGTAGTTGCGCCTAGGCTAGTCTAGGTAGGCCTAGAGTCTAGAGAGAGGTAGGGTAGGCCTAGCTAGGCTAGCTAGGCCTGAAGTTCGCCTTAAAATCCAATTTCTTTAAATGAAATTCAAATAAAATTACACAAGAGTCTTCTTTAAATATTCAAGACTTACTTTGTTTTCCAATAATTTCATTTATGCTTCTGGTTTAATGGCAAAATTAGTTGTTTTATGTTACTATTTTTATTCATCAGGCATCTGTCACACGTGTACACGTACTGTGTGTGCAGAACCTATAATCTGACCTCTAGTTGAACTTGTGCAGGGTAAATTATACCCTGGACGCGTAGTACGCGATTGCAATGCTAGCGTGTTTAGAACAAGTTTAGAAGGAAACGTCATGGACCACCTAGCTGCTGTAATTTTCCATGGCTTAATCCAGGACTATTTAGTCCAGGTTTCATGAATACCATATCAAGGATAAAACAGGCTCACTATACCAACACGAATATGAAAAACCAATGTCGCCTATAATTACTGTGTTATATATATAAAACTATGCACTAAAAGTGTGTTTTAAAGCGTTATGACGGTACAGGAAACGTTATTCTTTGTATTGGCCAAGTTTTATTTTGAAAATCCTTGCCCTTAAAAAATAATGTCACTTTAAACTTCATGATATGACACAAAACCGCCTGTCGCCGGCCAATTTCATAATATGTGTACAGCCAAATCAAAACCAGGCATTTGTCGTAAATGTGACATTTTGAGTTTTCAAGATATTTGTACAGAGCACATAATTTGCTTTAAAATACTGAAAAAATTATTCAATTTGGTCAAGTATTTTTAGAGTTATGATACAATAAGTAAAGAAATACAAGTAAGAATTCATTTTTATTTAGCAGTGAAAAATGCATTCAAAGATAAACAATAGTTCAAAAAGGAAGTTTAAATGTGCTGGCAGACAGCGACTCATGTTCACCTTGACAACGCTAACTTCTGGTATACCTATGGCTTTGAAATTTAGCACAAATGTAACTAATACATTTTTCTATAATCATTGAAATTTTCAAAGAAATCCATTAACATTAACATTGTCAAATGAGACTTCAAATAACAACATACGTTAGTAAACTTTTTTTTACTAAACTTATGTTATGTGTGAGGCTTGTAATAACTATAAATAAGTACTATTAATAAAGTGACAATAAAAATACAACACATAGAAATGAACCAAAATTAATGATACACAGACAGTTGATTGTGTTTGATGTGTTTAAATTTATTTACAATTGGTACACTTTAAATTATAACATTTTGGTCATTTCAGGCTGCGTGTTACAACAACAGTATTATCATCTTTTGTGCCGGGTCATTTAAATACATACATATTTTTCGATACAATTATTTCACGGTTTTATTCAGGGTTACGTTGCATAATAGAATACATGTGTCATGTATCATCAGAATCAAAGTCATTTTTGTAAAGTTATATTAAGCAGCGTATCACCACCATTATTGGAGTTCTTTGAGAAGAGAAAGTAGCAACAGCATCACCACCACTGTCAAAACTATTGGTATTACATTACAGTATTACCAATCAAGATCTGAAAACAGAATGAAAAATTAAATTAAACTTTTTTAAACACATTTAAAAATCATTTTTTTTTTGGGGTAGGCCTAGACCAAGGTATGCTAGGTGGTTTTACTAGGCTAACTTGAAGTACTAAGCTGGCATACAGTTCATCTCTTATCTTATGCCTAGGCTAGGCCTAATATTTTGACCAAAAGTGTTTCTGTGTTCACCAAACTGAGTGTGTCGCGCTAGAAAGTCATTTCGTACTTTCTAACCTCTTGTTGTTTATGATTCGCTAGTGAAGCCAATATTTCTACTTTTCATATTATATAAATCATTAAACTATTCTATGTTGTTTTATATTATCTAGGATGCATAAATAGCAAGTATGAATTAATATTGAATGTTTTTTACAGTAAGAAAGTTTTGTTAAAACCTTACCGCTTCCTCAGTGTACTTTGAATAGCTGTTAAAGGCAAATTTAACGCTTCAATGACTTGAGCCACTCTGTTAGCCAATCAAATTGCCTGTTTCAGGATTCCGTAGCAACAAGACTGCTTTGCTTATACCAAAAGGTTATTAAAGAATGTGTTTGATTGGCTATACTATTATTTTACATGACCTACAACCTTTATCTTTGGAAAGATTTTTTCACGAGCTTTCTAAAAATACCACACATTAAGGGGTCTTCTCATAATCAAAGAGGTAAAAGTTGGTTAGAAATAGACACAAATTACAGAATAGAACTTGATTTTTTCACCAAAGACGAAAAAGGGGGTCTCATTAAAATGTTATTTTCATTGATTTATACTTATAATTTCTTTAAAATACATAGATTTTTGGAATCTACGGTAAATTTTCTGTAAGATTATTTAAAAAACTAAAAATGGTCAAGATATAGGTTTTACACATTCAGAAGCATTTTACAGAAATCCCTTGCTGCCGACAAACGCCTGGTTTTGGTTTGGCGGTACACATATTCTCTAGTGTAAAAATTAAATATAATCCCATTTATCATTGTAAATACTGTATATTTTGGAGCCTTACCTATACGTTTAACGCATGTAAGTGAAATTTTGACAAAAAATGAGTTTTATTTTAAAAAATTCTTCAATTAAATATGTCGCACAAATGACGTAACTTACGTTACAGACTTTAAAAAATGCATTAAATATCAATTAATAATTACCTATAAAAGTGTTTTTCTTCGTATTATATGTGATTTGTACTCTTGATAACGATTATATTGCTTGCGCGGAAGAAATATAATGTAAATACGTTATAAAATTGCCTGGAAAGTGTTAATGAAAAACGATTGGTTAAGCGATGTAACCTACGTTACCCCATTTCTTCTTAGGATCCGGTTTGTGTACACACATGTTATAATAATTTATAAGATTAGTTACGTCAAGTTTAATTTTAAACTGATTATTTTGTTGTTGTTTTAAGATTTAATTATTTGAGCCTTTGAAGTTCATTTGAAATTTACGTTATGGTAACTTACGTTACCATATATATTGTTACTGATGAGTTTTAATATTATGGACATTTCTAAGGAATACAGATATTCTTATGATCAAGAAAACGCCCTCTGACACAATAAAAAGTTTTAACCACGTGATTCGGCAGACAGCGGCAATTTTGACCACGTTTTTATAAATACTTCTTCACAATTTCATAGTTTATTCGTCATATCAGATTTTCGAGTATATTTTAGTAAGTATTCAAATGCTTAATTCACTAAAGATCATTTAGAACAACTTTCCTAATGTTCATAATTTAGGAAATTAGACAGATATGCAAGTATGTTATTACATTGTACAATTTACACTAGTAAGCTAGCATAGGCAACAACGTAACGTAAATTACACTACATGTAACGTAGGTTACCATTTTATATACCTCATTTCTAAGACGTCTTGTTTTTTTTCTACTCAGTATATTCAAATAATTTAAGTTATATTATACAGGCAATAATGAACATTACCTCCAACCGGAGTTGATTTTATTTAGGGTTATTTTATGGGAAGTTTTTTTGCCCTTGATACTATGGTAACGTAAGTTTCACATTGATGTTGTATGTCTATGTTGTTGTAACATTACCGAACATAGCAATGATATTAATATAATATCTGTGTATATATGTTTATGAATATTCATTGTCAAACGTATGTCATGTACCTGGATACATCTTGTGTCTTTGTAATATCGATACTCACAAGTATTAATAGTAAGTTCATGGTAACGTAAGTTACATAATTTACTACATACAAAGTCAATGTATTTTTTTACATTATGGTTATTTAAAATGTAAAAATATAATTTAATATTTGTTTATTTCGATTTAATACTAATACATTTTGTTAAACACTAGGACCGGTATTCATGAAAGGGGACTATCTTTAGTCCTGGACTATCCTTAGTCCTGGACTATCTAGTCCAGGACTAAGGATAATCCTGGACTATCCTTGATATGGTATTCATGAAACCTGGACTAAATAGTCCTGGATTAAGCCACGGAAAATTACAGCAGCTAGGTGGTCCATGATGTTTCCTTCTAAAATTGTTCTAAACACGCTAGCATTGCAATCGCGTACTACGCGTCCAGGGTATAATTTTACCCTGCACAAGTTCAACTAGAGGTCAGATTATAGGTTCTGCACACACAGTACGTGTACACGTGTGACAGATGCCTGATGAATAAATAGTAACATAAAACAACTAATTTTGCCATTAAACCAGAAGCATAAATGAAATTATTGGAAAACAAAGTAAGTCTTGAATATTTAAAGAAGACTCTTGTGTAATTTTATTTGAATTTTAAGGCGAACTTCAGGCCTAGCTAGCCTAGTTAGGCCAGCTAGGCCTACCTTGTTGGACTAGGCCTAGGCCTAGTCTACCTCTCTATGCCTACCTAGACTAGCCTAGGCGCAACTACTATCTAGGCCTAGTATTCCCACCCACTATTATAGTCCTAGGCCTACACTAGTTTCACTAAAACTATGGCCTGCTACCTAGCCTAGGCCTTGTTCCAGTAGTAACTACTGTCTACTCTTTAGATCTAGACTAGCCTAATAACTAGCTAACTACAAGGCCTATATTTATTATTATATATAGGAGGATTATAGGCAGACTCCTACTACTGCTACTACTACTAGTTCTAGCCTAGGTAGGCCTAGCTAGTAGTACTACTAATTTTGTCCTTTTTTATATTTTGTTTAAAAAAATGGGTTCATCATTTGTTATTATTAATTGATCTGTTACAGTAGGTTGATTCATAATAATAATAATAATAATAATATGATGATTAAATTTATAAAAAAAAGGCCTAACCTAGCTAACTGCAACCTTGCCTATCTAGTTCCTACTACTAGACTAGAGTAGAGCAATAGCCTGCCTTCTACTACTACTAGCTACTGGCCAGGGTAGTCTCCGGGTAGTAGGCATAACAATAACATGCATTATTTAATTGAAGATCTGTGTTCAATAAGATTTACAATGAGATATCACATTTAAATAGTGCACTACCTTTTATATATAATTATTTCAAATGTTTTATTTTGTTTTTTGTTAAATGGTGAACCTAGCATACAGTATGCATGATGACCATAATTCAAGGGGCCCTCATATAAATACATAAAACAAACAAATAAATATAGCAAAGCAAACAAAAAACATAGAAATAAGAAAAACATGTTCAACAGAAATATTGATTAAAAAGTAATTTCACAGGAAAATATAAAAAAAAACATAATACAGTTACTAATTTCCAATATTTATTGTAAATTTCCTCTTTTTTTTTATCTACACAGATTTTCAAGTTAGCAAGGCATCAACATTGTTTAAATACTGTTATTATACTACTATTTTCATTGTTGGAGCTGTGATTGCAAAATTATCACAGAGTATAAACTGGCTCGACTGCAGAATTGAGAATCGGACATAAAAATAATTCAAGACATGATGACCATCTTTAAGTATAAACAAAACTATTTATTTTGATGACAATTGTATATATATGTATTTCAGTCACAAATTATTTATCTAAATAAAAACTGAACAGAATTCTGTGATCTGAACATGAATGTACATGCTGACAAAACTACAGTAATATGGTATTTTAATTTATTTATTTACTGTTTTTGAATAAAACAATACAGTAATTTAAAAAGTTTCATTTGTTGTTTTTATATGGGTATTCTTATTTTCATTTATTACTACACAAGTACCGTACAACTTGCTATACAATTGTTTTGGTAGTCCTGTTTCTCTCTGCATGATTATTGCGCTCCATCCAGGTTTGTTAGCAATTGTATCTAAAAAAAATAAATAATGTTAAATTATATTACATCCAAACTTTAATTAACACAGTACAGATAATAGCGGTAGACGATAGACAATCTTTAGCCCTGGCCAACAAAAACTGTAGGCTTACAAGCCTAGATAATTTGTCACAATACTCCACTCCATTTTTTTTTTTCAATAATACTGCTTAACTTAATATGATGAAAATATCCAGAAATCAGGCCTTCCTAGATAACTATGCAGTGGGTGGATCCAGGATTTTTTTATTCAATCCCCCACACACCTTGTGTAGTTCACAGGATGCAATTTGTTTAGACAATTTATTAATACATTTTAAATAGTTGTCTTTATCTTATTACCTTACATGACCAACAGCATCATTCCATGTAGCCAAACAGGACGGTAGTAGAGGAGGCATATAATATTGACCAGATATGTGTTCAGCAGTCTAAACCAATAGAAAAATAAATGAAATTAAACTATATTATCTAAAAAATATTGAAACTATTCTTAAACCTACCCCTTGGGTGGACTATCTTTTGCTGGTTTTAGTCCAGGTTTAGTCCAGGTTTAGTCCAGGACTAAAGTTAGTCCCCTTTCATGAATACCATTTCAAAATAGTCCAGGACTAAATCCAGAGATAATCCAGGACTAAAGTTAGTCCCCTTTCATGAATACGGGCCTAGGTGACACTGGTAAAGTCATGAGCCGAGATTCAGGCGGCGTATCGGGAACGACAAAAAGAGAAGCGAGGAGCAGAGTACTTGCAAGCAGAAGCAAGACGTGTAATGAAATACTATGTTCCGTCAGCAGAACTTACAACAAAAGATAGAAATGCACGGAGAGCGACGGTGAAAAGAAGAGTACAGAAACATCGAAGGTACGTGAAGCAAGTTCAAGCCCAACTACAAGTACAACACCCAGAAGAAGCTGACGAACCTAGTAGTAGTAATGATGATTCACCCATATCTTCCGATGTGGTTTCACCAACTTCTCCTCTAATATAATAATAATAATAATAATAATAATAAGATTTTTAAAGCGCACATACCACTCCAGAGTGCTCAAGGCGCATTTAAAAATAAAAAAGAAATAAATCATACAAATTCCTGACAAATAAAATGCAATTTCTTTGGAGGGTCCCCATCCGTTGTCGTTCTGTCGCGGTCCCGGACCCCTACCTAGGTGACCAAACAAAGGAGCAGGATACACATTTGCCTTGCCACAGACGACCGGGTGCTCAGAGACAACAACCAAGACAGATGCACCCCAAAGATAATGCTGGCCAGGAAAAGGTATACAAAACAATTCTAAGTCTAAACAACTTTAAGAAACCTCATGATTTCCATATGCCTTAATGAATAAATGTGTTTTTAATAATTTTTTAAAAGTATCAACAGTTTTGCAAAATCTTATAGAGCTCGGTAGAGCATTCCACAGACGAGGAGCAGTAACGGAGAATGCTCTGTCACCCCATGAGTGGTGAGACTTAGGCTGATGTAGAAGCAGCGAGTCACTAGAACGCAGATTACGTCCGGGAACATACAGCCTAAGCATGTCAGAAATATACTCAGGAGCCATGCCATTTATAGACTTAAAAACAAAGAGTAATATTTTAAAAACAATGCGGTACCTAACAGGGAGCCAATGCAATATTTTCAAAGTATTTGATATGTGTCCATATCTTGGTAATTTTTTAACAACTCGTGCCGCTGTATTTTGAATCAGTTGGAGCCTGTGGAGTTGTTTTTGTGGTAGCCCGTATAGCAAAGAGTTTCCCATATCTAGTCGTGAAGTGACAAAAGCATGAACAAGTTGTTTAGCTGCTGTCTCATTTATAAACTTGCGAATCCTTCGAATGTTTCGCAAGTGAAAAGACGACGCAGAAATAGTTTTTGAGATATGAGAAATCATAGTCATACCCACATCCATTTCAACCCCAAGATTTCTAACCTGCCTAGCCGGGTCAATTTGGGTTTCACCAATGTGAATAAAGCTTGGTGGCAGTTTTTCCAACTGCTGTTTTGATCCAAAGAGAACAAATTCTGTTTTTTCATCATTTAATTTAAGAAAGTTGTTTTTCATCCAGACACGCAATTCATAGATACAATGTTGGAGCAATTCCAAAGAAATGTCACTGTGTTTCATAGTAGGTTTAAAAGAAATATAAATCTGAGTATCATCAGCATAAACATGATAGCACAGATCATATTTACTTATGATATCCCGTATTGGGTGTAAATAAATAGTAAACCATTGCGGCCCAAGAACAGATCCTTGTGGTACCGAAAAGTTTAGAAAAGAAGCTTTTGAAATAGCATCACCCATACATACGTGTTGAGGTCGTTTTTCCAAATATGACCGACACCAATCAAGTGCATTTCCTTCAATACCAATATAAGTACTGAGTCTATTTAGCAACACAGAATGATCAACCGTATCAAATGCTGCACTTAAATCTAATAATACTAGAGCAGTTAGCTTTCCATCATCCATCCCACGTAGGATGTCATTATTTACACGAAGTAATGCCGTTTCAGTACTGTGATGCGCTTTGTAGGCAGATTGATACGGATCAAGTAGGCCATGTTTTTGTACATGCGACAAAATCCGTTTAGAAACAACCTTCTCAATTATTTTTCCTAAAAAACTAAGATTCGAGATAGGTCTGTAGTTTTTCAGAATCTCGGGATCTAGACCTGTTTTTTTCAATGTGGGTCGAACATGGGTGACTTTTAGAGACTCTGGGAAAGAACCACTTTCAAGAGACTTATTAACAATATGTGTGATTAATGGAATAAATGCAGAAGTACATTTCTTAATCAGTGAAGTTGGTACCGGGTCAAGTGCACACGATTTAGAGGGAGAATTTTTGACAATTTTTAAAATTTCCTCATCACTTGCAGGTTCGAACTGAGAAAACCGTATAGACCTAGTTAAACCATAAGATATATTACATTTATCAGAAGCAGTTATAACTTCGGCAGTATTTTCATTTTCTAGTGAATCACGAATTGATTTAATTTTATTTACAAAAAACACAGAAAATCTTTCAGCAAGAGCTTCATCGGAGACAGACGAAGGAAGGACCGATGACTTGGAGTGATGTAAAAGTTTATTTACTATATTGAAAAGTTTCTTTTGATCACCTGTGCAGTCACTAACCAGACTAGAGTAATACCGCGTCTTGGCCTTTTCAATCAGTCCATTTACAACGCATCTTTGAACACAGTATTCCTGTCTATCCTTAAGAAGCTTTGATTTCATCCATTTACGTTCAAGTTGACGACGTACTTTCCTTTCAGATCGAATTTCATCGGTATACCACGGTTTAGCTTCCTTTTGCCTAATTGTTTTGTTCTGAACTGGCGCATGTAAATCAAGTACAGCTCTGAGATCAAAATAGCTTTCTACACTGTCTTCAAGAATTACACTTACATCGGTTATATTAGACACACAGGCTTTAATGTCATTTGTGAATTTCTCAATATCAATTTGTTTTAGGTTGCGACTTTTTCTTACAGTTTTGTGTGTTGTGGGCCGTTTAAGATCAAACTTGCAAAATATGGCAAAATGATCTGACAGGCCAGGGTGTATCTTTACATCCGAGAGCAGTAGATCATCTCTAGTGATGATAAGGTCGAGGCAGTGCCCACTACAGTGTGTGGGTTCATTTATATGCTGCTGGAGACCAAACGATCTAAGCAGTGTTTTAAATCTATCCGCTGCCACATTTTTTTTATTATCCATATGGATATTAAAGTCTCCGCAGAAAACAATTTCAGACGAAAAGAGAATAAAGTCAAACAACATTTTTTCAAAATCATTTAGGAACTCTGTAACAGACAAGGTTGGTGGTCGATATATGTTAACTAAACGAAGAGATTTCGAGTTAGACGTAATATGCACATGTATAGCCTCAAATGATGCATATGTATGTACATCCGTTTTCAAGTTAACAACTAAGCTTGACTTAGACAGAATTCCAACACCACCCCCAGTTTTGTCCACCCTAGGGACATGCACAAAGTGATATCCTAGTGGAGTTAAATCTCCAATCACAAGATCATCGTCTGGTCTTAACCAGGTTTCAGACACCGCCACTACATCTAGATTATAGCTAACAACTAAGTCCACAAATTCATCACACTTGTTACGCAGTGAACGTGCATTTAGAACGCCAAAATTAAGATGTGCTTTTTCTTTAGACCTATGCTTTTCTGTGGATTTAGTACTCGTCTCACCATTTCCAGATACTTGCTCCACTCCTTTTCTTGAGGCTTTGCGTTGCGTGGATCGAGCATTAAGTACACATAATTTTAATTTAGAAAAATGAGTACTTATGGCGCTGTGTCCTTTTGCAGTCGGCGGACTGTGTCCAGGTACTGGCTCCACTCTTGGTGTATTTGATCTCTGTGGGGTTTTATTTGTAGAAATTGATGATTCTCCAATGGACGATTTGCTTGCGTTAGTCGTTGATACATATTCGCACGATGAAAAATCGACGACTGTGGCTTGTGTATGTCAGGCACAGGTACAGACAAAGATTCGTCGCACGAATTTCCATTTATGTGGTTTATAACATTTTTGGCAAATGACCCAACTCCAATTTGGTTTAGGTGAGTTCCATCCGAAGACAGGTGTTTTGACATGATACAACTATTGTCAATAAAGCCCCAATTTCGCTGTCTAGCAACTGCTCGTATCTTGTCATTGGCATCGTTTATACGCTTAGATTCTGTAAGAGATTCATGTTTTCGATGAATTATCGAGGAGATTGTTACTCTTCTCGGTTGTAAAGATTCTCCGAGAGATGATATTTTTACTGCAATAGTGGCTGGGTCATCTGAGGAGTTATTAGTTCCCGCGTGTAGAATAATTCTATCCACATTATGTTCTGTTGACAGTACTGCTGCCTTGTGTGCAATGTCATCAATTTTCGCGCCTCTCATTGTCTGACAGATTACGTTCAGATTTGTTGACCTGCTAAGTCGTTTTGGTTTAAACTGTTTTATCATCGAATCTCCAATAATCAAGATTTTTTTATCTAAAGCTGTATCAGAGTGTATCTGTTTGTGTTTGTTTCTATATTGGCTTAGTTGATCCTGGTATGCAGCAGACGCAGATGATTTTGATTTGGTCAGTTTTGAAGGAGTAGAAGATGGCTGCCTGTTGGTAAGCTCCTCAAACAGATTATCAATCAATTGTTCAGTTTGTGTAATAGAATCGTTTGTGTTAGAAGAAACTTTCCTTGTTTGCGTTGTCGTAGAACTTGTGTGACTTTCCATTATTTGTTTTCTCGTCCTACGTTGTAGTTCAAAATCTGAGGTGTCGATGGCAATTTGCGTTCTTTTTAGTTCATATATTTCGTCTTTAGCTATGGATAAGCTACGCTCCGTTTCTGTAACTTGTTGACGTAATGTCTTTATTTGTTCTTCTTTGTTCATTGTCCGTTTTTCCCATAACTTCCAAGACTCAAAGTCAAGTTTCAGATTTTTGTTTTCCTTCTCCAATTTTTTCATTCTTTCATTAGATTTGTCGATCTCAGCTCTAATTTTAGAAATGTCATCATTTTTTTTTGGGACAGTGTATTTTTAGATGCCTTTGTTTCAGAGACTCAACCTCAGATTTTAGTGATTTGTTTTCTGTTCTGAGATTTTCATTTTCTGTTCTTACAATTTGTAGCTTAAGCTCATAGTTTTCTTCCATATAGTTGACAATAATATCGTTAAACCTTTTATCAAAGGATCCAGGATGTTGCTCATTTATTGGAGGGAATTCATCACAGATTCTCAATAAGGTTGGCGGAGAACAAGCAGTTTGTGAGTTTGGCTTAGAATCCATTTTTGTTAGTGTTGGGGGAGAATCAGATATGTCGATCCTCTCCATTTCTTTTTCCATATGTATACCATTTGTATTAGCTTGGCATTTGTATATCTTCTTTTTTTCGTTTTTCTTTTTCTGTTTCTTATCAGCCATCGCCAAGTCGTATCAAAAAGCTATTGTAAACCGAGAGTCGATCAAGCGTGAAGACCAAAAACAAAAGAAAACAAAAGATCTTGACAGTCCTTTCAGTGTTGCGTAATAGCTTGCACTGGGCGGCGATTCCTTTGATCTGACAAAAAGCGCTAAAAATACGTGTCAATCTTCTCAGTAAAATCAGTTTAAATTTGTAAAAACAGCTAACAGAGATATTAAACTTTGATATTTCTTGTAACTAAGGTCGAGATCTTCACGATCGTTGATAAGTTGATTCTTTACAAAAAAGTTTAATGTCAAATATTAAAGTAGACGGAAATTATAGAATGGTCGATTCAATTTATTTGAGTAACCTACTATACGATCGGTTTTCGTGGGGGACCAACGTAACGGCTTAGCGTTACAATACACTGACTGGAGCCTACCTGATGATCAATTTGAAAAACCAAGTTTCAACACAGATTTCAACTCCGATGCAGGTTTATTTAAGTTCAGCAGTTTTCGTATGTCTTCAGTGCTATCTATATTAAAAATCCGTTGGTTAAGAACTGAGATTTTTCGATGTTTTTAGAGCAGCAGTATTAGAAAATTTTAAAAACCAACCGTTGTTTCAGCTGCATCAAGATGTCGTTTAAGAGACGTATTTCTACTCGAAAACGTGTTGGCAGAGCACTAAGTCGAGCCCATCGTCGCATCGAAAAATTAAATCTGGAGTTACAGAAAATGACCAGACAAAAAAAAACCATAAACAAGCGCTATGAAAGAGCTCTGAAGAAAGTAAATAAGAATTGCATCCCATCTACCAGTCATGACTCGTCCATGAGTAGTACTGACTCTCCAAGATCGAAAGCAAATCAGGATTTACGAAATGCAGGTACGTCACGAATGAATGTACTGTTTTATTCACACATAATTATTATTAATAATGATAATATTGGCTATTTATAATATAGAGCAAATATCCACAGAATGTACTCAAGGCCTTATAAATGATAACTTGTTCCATGTCGTGTATGGTGATGTGAATATACGTATTTTCTTTTTCTGCCCATTACATGCCGCTTAACCCATTATCTTCCTGAACATATCAATTGAGATAATATTTAAATATTCTAAACTGTACTTAATTTAGTATTGATGTAATTTCCAATTTTCTAGGTATGTCACCAAGATCAGTACCCAAAGGGTTGAAAAAACAACTCCTGCTTTCACATGCACTGCTTGATGAAATAAGAGAGAGCACAGAGATAAATCAAGGGCAGAAGGCCAGAAGAATGATTAGCAATGTTCTATCTGGAAAGATAATCAAGAAATACAGGTTAATCGCGCGTGTTTCAAGGGAGTCGGGCCTTGGTCAACGTAACCTATCCAAGACGAAAGAGCAAGGAATCACAGCTGCGAAGTATGTAAAAAAGGCGTGGGGAGTTCTTCATAATGAAGTATTAGGCTTCATGGAAAGAGATGACAACTCCAGGATTATGCCAGGAAAACGAGATGCCTGCAAAACATCTTCTACCAAAGAAAAACGCCAGATAAGATACCTCAATGATTACATGATGAACTTGTTTGCCAAGTACAAAAGTGAAAATCCCGAGCAACGGAAGGTTTCTTTTTCCTCGTTTAAGAAAATCCGACAAAGAAATGCTAATATTAAACTTGTCAAATTCACAGCAAGAAACACAAGTCTTTGCCAAAAACATCAGAACTTTGCCCTTCAGTTAAAGGTATTAAAATCTCTAGGTGTGATCACAATCACAAGCCCCGATGAAGCAATCAAATCAATCACCGACACACAGATATCTGATCTTGCCAAACGTATACCAGATCAAGAGATCCAGTATGAAGAATGGAAACGTGTCCCGGACAATTTCGGTAAGAAGAAAACTAAACTTGTTCAACAAAGAGTCGACAAAAGCCCATTTGCAGACTTATTTGTAACTACAACTATTGGTTTCCGAAAACATGCACAACGGGTTACAGCACAATACACTGCTATAAGAGAGTGTAAAGAAAACCTGCAAGAAGGAGAATGCGTCATACATATGGATTTCGCTCAGAATTACACATGTGTGCCGATGGAAGAAGTGCAAAGCGCCTACTGGAATCAGACCGGTGTTACTTTACACCCTATAGTTGCTTACTTTCATGATGGCGAAATTAAGCATCATAGCATGGTAGCGGTTTCAGACACCCGCGCACACAACGCTTCTACTGTGTTTGCAATTTTAAAGAAGCTGGTGCCAAAATTGAGAGGGATCTTGCCAGAATTAAAGACTATCCATTATTGGACCGATAGTCCAACATCACAATACCGGAATAAAACAATATTCTCCATCATATCTAATCACAACATACTTTTCCATAATATTAATGCCAGCTGGGACTACTTCGAAGCTGGGCATGGAAAAGGGCCATGCGACGGCATTGGCGGAACAGTAAAACGCTTGGCGGACGAAGCCGTAAAACGTGGTGCGGCAGTGATCCAAGATGCCCACGACTTCTTTGCTTGGGCTTGTCAAGAAAGAGAAAACTCACGCATAGAGTACTTTTTTGTTACTAATGAGGAATGTGTGGCTGCAGAATCGGAAATACAAATGAAATGGCCAAACATAAGACCTGTTCCCGGGACTACAAATCTCCATGCAGTGAGAGGCATCAGTGGAGAAGTGATGGTACGCAATGTATCTTGCTACTGTGGAGCGTGTCAAGAAACCTCTTCTGCTGATAACATGTGCCCCGGATGGATAGTCCATAGCTTAACGAAACGTCAAAAGCAAAATACCAAGCAAAGCAGCAAAATTCAATTCCATGTTGATGATTGGGTATCGGCATTATATGATGAAGAATGGTACATCGGCAAAGTTGTTGATATAGATGATGAAGATGCGTTGGTGTCTTTTTTAAAATCTGGCAGCAGAATTAACAAGAACATATTTCAGTGGCCAAATAGTAAGGATGAAAATATGGATTTTTCTGCCGTGTTGAAATTGAAACAAAGGGTTGTACGGGTAGATTGTTCTACATTTCAGACCAGGAGAGGGAACGGATAAATCAAAATGTTGAAACATTAAAGGAAATGTAACTTACGTTACTAAGAAAGTTGAGACTGATAAGCATTAGGCCAAGCAACTGTAAAGTTCACAGAATTATAATAAACTAGAATTTAATTCGTCACTTTGACGAATTATAGGTGATCATTTTTATCATTTTAATGAAATTAACACTTTTTAAAGATGCATGTACGTTAACATACGATCGTAAAAAGTTGATGTACGCCATCCTTATGACATGATGCATACGCTTATAGTGCTGAATTGTGCCTATTATATGCCATATACAATATGTACAGTATATACTGTATATCTATATACACTGTAGCATAGGTGAAATTACGGGACGCACATCATGTTCTAATTTTCTGGTATGATGGAATTAACAAAATGAACATAAAGATGAAAATTTTGAAAGATAATGAATTGAGCAAATAAATATAAGAATTTGGAAGAGAATCTAGCACGTAGAAACGCCGTGCGCGCTCTTTAAAGATTGTATAACTTTGACGAAAGAGATTAAAAAACTACTTTTTAACTTCAACTGGCCATATGATAACGTCACAACATCTGATAGGCTTAATTTTTGTATGAATTCATATCTACATTTCACCAGCTATCATACTAAATTATAAACATCGAGGTCAACTTTAATTCAGAAGAGCTGTAAGGTATTAAAATATACGTTGTAGGTAAAATTACGTAACCACCGTTATTTAAATTTTAAGACGTGATGACGTCATCCAAAAGAAAATATTGGCAACTCATAAGTAACATAATTGGTTGAGGTAGAATGTATTAAAAATTAAAAGAAAATCGATCACAGATAAGCGAGTTGCGCTCTGTTGAATATGGTGGTCTATGACAAAAGGGGGAAAACCCCTATTTTAAAAATTCATGTGGCCAAATGATGACGTTATACCACTTTGTACATATAATGTGTATATACATTTATATCTACAACTCATTGGCTTCCATAATAAGTTAAAAAAATTGGGAGTCACCGTGCATTCTGAAGAATTATTTTCATTTCAGAAATGCCTTATTTTTTATCATTTTTAGCACTTTTGTACAATTAATGTGCGCATTTTGTCATTTTTAACGTGCTCGTATAGCACTATTTTAAGTCGAAATGGACTCAAATTTGGTGGATGTACCAAGGAAGATGAGTAGAATGCAGTTTGTACAAAAAAATTGTATTTTTTACGCTTTCTGTGTACGCACGCGCAAAAACGTGTTTTTGCGCAGTAATTTTTTAAAACACGCAAATGGCCCAATTCATGCTCTAAATTGATCAAAACATAATTTTGAGCTTTTTAAATTTTTAACGCGCGATTTCACGCGCATGACCCTACGTGCGCGTGCGTTTTTATTTGCTAATATTTTTACCTTTGACCTGAAGTTTACGTGTAGTAAATTTCATTAATATGTGATAATTAATTATGAAGATATGATCGATAATGTTATTTCACAAAATGGCGTATAAATGACGTCACGGATGAGTGATCACGCTGAAAAGCTTATTAGGACTAAGTTAAAGTATTTGAAAGACATTCTGAAATTTTGGTAATCATTGACATTAAACTTTTTGAGATATTTGTTAAACAAAATCTGTACAGAAAGAATTTGTGAAGAAACATTTTTTTTTTACAAAAACAATTTCTCACTAGAATTTAATTCGTCACTTTGACGAATTATAGGTGATCATTTTTATAATGTTATTGACATTAATATTTTTTTAAACATGCACGTACGTTAACATACAATCGAAAAATGTTGATGTATGCCATCCTATGACATGATGCATATACACTTATAGTGCTGAGTTGTACCTATGTGTCATATACAATATGTACAGTATATACTGTATATCTATATACAGTGTAGCATACGTGAAATTACGGGACCAACATCATATGTTCAAATTTTTTGGTATGATAGAATTATCAAAATAAACTCGAAGATGACAATTTCGAAAGATAATGAATTGAGCAAATAAATATAAGGATTGGAAGAGAATTTGACACGTAGAAGCGCAATGCGCGCTCTTTGAAATTTGTATAACTTCGACTAAAGAAATTTAAAAACAACGTTTTAACTTCAACTGGCCATATGATAACATCACAACATCCGATAGGCTTAATTTTTATATGAATTCAAATCTACATTTCATCAGCTTTCATAATAAGTTATAATCTTCAAGTTCACCTTTAATTCCGAAGAGCTATAAGATATTCAAATGTATGGTGTAGCTGAAATTACACGACCTAGGTTATTCATGGTTTTCCGTGTGATGACGTCATCAAAATAAAAATGTTGACAACTCATGAGAAAGATAATTATTTGAGCCAAGCACATACTAAAATTTCTGCAAAAATCGAGCTCAAATAACGGTGATGCGCTCTATTGAATGTGAAAACCCACACAAAAAGATAAAAATTACTAATTTTTAAATTGAAGTGGCCATTTGATGACGTCATACCATTTTGTATGTCTAATGTGTACATGAATATGTATCTACAACCCAATGGCTTCCCGAATAAGTTAAAAAAATTGGGGGTCACCTGCCATTCTGAAGAGTTATATTCATTTTAAAAAGGCCTTATTTTTCACCATTTTCATCACTTTGATTCAATTAATTTGCGCATTTTGTCATTTTTAACCTGCTCGTATAGCGTTATTTAAAGTCGGAACTGACTCAAATTTGGTGAATGTACTAAGGATGGTGAGTAGAATGAGATTTGTAAAAAAAAATCATATTTTTTACGCTTTTTAAGTATCGCGCGCGCAAAATTTTTGTTTGCGCAGTAATTTTTTGAAACACGCAAATGGCCTAATTCATGCTCTAAATTGATCAAAACTTAATTTTGAGCATTTTAAATTTTTAACGCGCGATTTCACGCACATGACCCTACGTGCACGTGCGTTTTTATTTGCTAATATATTTACCCTTGACCAGAAGTTTACGTGTAGTGAATTTCATTAATATGTGATAATGAATTATGGAGATGTGATTGATAATGTGATTTTGCAAAATGGCGTATAAATGACGTCAAGGATGAGTTGTCACGCTGAAAAGCTTATTAGGACTAAGTTAAAGTATTTGAAAGACATTGTGAAATTTTGGTAATCATTGACATTAAACTTTTTGAGATATTTGTTACACAAAATCTGTACAGAAAGAAATTGCGAAGAAACATTTTTTTTTGACAAAAACAATTTCTCACTAGAATTTAATTCGTCACTTTGACGAATTATAGGTGATCATTTTTATCATTTTATTGACATTCATATTTTTGAAACATGCACGTATGTTAACATACAATCGGAAAATGTTGATGTATGCCATCCTATTATACGCTTATAGTGCTGAGTTGTGCCTATTATATGCCATATACAATATGTACAGTATATACTGTACTGTGTATATCTATATACAGTGTAGCATAGGTGAAATTACGGACACACATCATGTTCTAAGTGTTTGGCACTGATGACATTATCAAAAAAAACTTGTGGATAACAATATTGAAAGATAATTAATTTAGCAATAAAATATAACAATTGGAAGAAAATTTGGCACGTAGACGGGCCGTGCGCGCTCTTTAAAAATTGTATAACTTTGACGAAAGAGATGAAAAAACTACTTTTTAAATTCAACTGGCCATATGATAACGTCACAACATCTGATAGGCTTAATTTTTGTATGAATTCATATCTACATTTCACCAGCTATCATACTAAATTATAAACATCGAGGTCAACTTTAATTCAGAAGAGCTGTAAGGTATTCAAATATACGTTGTAGGTAAAATTACGTAACCACCGTTATTTAAATTTTAAGACGTGATAACGTTATCCAAACGAAAATATTGGCAACTCATAAGTAACATAATTGGTTGAGGTAGAATATGTTAAAAATTAAAAGAAAATCGATCACAGATAAGCGAGTTGCGCTCTGTTGAATAAGGTGGTCTATGACAAAAGGGGAAAAACCCCTATTTTCAAAATTCATGTGGCCAAATGATGACGTCATACCATTTTGTACGTCTAATGTGTATATACATTTATTTATACAACTCATTGGCTTCCATGATAAGTTAAAAAAATTGAGGGTCACCTTTCATTCTGAAGAGTTATATTCATTTTAAAAAGGCCCTACTTTTTACCATTTATAGCACTTTTGTACAATTAATATGCGCATTTTGTCATTTTTAACAGGCTCGTATAGCACTATTTTAAGTCGAAATGGACTCAAATTTGGTGAATGTACTATGGAAGATGAGTAGAATGCAATTTGTACAAAAAGTTGTTATTTTTTACGCTTTCTATGTACGCACGCGCAAAAACGTGTTTTTGCCCAGTAATTTTGTAAAACACGCAAATGGCCTAATTCATGCTCTAAATTGATCAAAACGTAATTTTGAGCTATTTTAATTTTTAACGCGCGATTTCACGCGCATGACCCTACGTGCGCGTGCGTTTTTATTTGCTAATATTTTTACCTTTTACCTGAAGTTTACGTGTAGTGAATTTCATTAATATGTGATAATTAATTATGGAGATATGATTGATAATGTGATTTCACAAAATGGCGTATAATTGACATCACGGATGAGTGATCACGCTGAAAAGCTTATTAGGACTAAGTTAAAGTATTTGAAAGACATTGTGAAATTTTGGTAATCATTGACATTAAACTTTTTGAGATATTTGTTACACAAAATCTGTACAGAAAGAAATTGCAAAGAAACATTTTTTTTTTACAAAAACAATTTCTCACTAGAATTTAATTCGTCACTTTGACGAATTATAGGTGATCATTTTTATCATTTTAATGAAATTAATTTTTTTTAAACATGTACGTACGTTAACATACGATAGGAAAATGTTGATGTATGCCATCCTATTATACCCTTATATTGCTGAGTTATGCCTATTATATGCCATATACAATGTACAGTATATACTGTATATCTATATACAGTGTAGCATAGGTGAAATTATGGGACACACATCAAGTTCAAATTTTTTGGTATGATGGAATTATCAAAATAAACTCGAAGATAACAATTTCGAAAGATAATGAATTGAGCAAATAAATATAAGGATTGGAAGAGAATTTGACACGTAGAAGCGCAATGCGCGCTCTTTGAAATTTGTATAACTTCGACTAAAGAAATTTAAAAACTACTTTTTAACTTCAACTGGCCATATGACAACATCACAACATCCGATAGGCTTAATTTTAATATGAATTCATATCTACATTTCATCAGCTTTCATAATAAATTATAATCTTCAAGGTCACCTTTAATTCTGAGGAGCTATAAGATATTCAAATGTATGGTGTAGCTGAAATTACACGACCTAGGTTATTCAAGTTTTTA
The DNA here is from genome assembly GCF_964355755.1 of Antedon mediterranea. Taxonomy (NCBI): domain Eukaryota; kingdom Metazoa; phylum Echinodermata; class Crinoidea; order Comatulida; family Antedonidae; genus Antedon; species Antedon mediterranea. The sequence goes on along the minus strand of NC_092676.1, from coordinate 11,584,261 downwards.
CGCGTGATGACGTCATCAAAATAAAAATGTTGACAACTTATGAGAAAGATAATTAATTGAGCAAGCACATACTAAAATGTGTGCAAAAATTGAGCTCAAATAACGGAGATGCGCTCTATTGAATGTGATAACCCACACAAAAAGATAATAATTACTAATTTTTAAATTCAAGTGGCCATTTCATGACGTCATACCATTTTGTACGTCTAATATGTATATATATTTATATCTACAACTTATTGGCTTCCATAATAAGTTAAAAAATTTGGGGGTCACCTGCCATTCTGAAGAGTTATATTCATTTTAAAAAGGCCTTCTTTTTTTACCATTTTAGCACTTTTGTACAATTAATGTGCGAATTTTGTCATTTTTAACGTGCTCGTATAGCGTTATTTTAAGTCGGAATGGACTCAAAGTCGGAGAATGTACTAAGGATTGTGAGTAGAATATGATGTATACATCAAATTTTATTTTTTACCCTTTTTAAAAATCGCGTGCGCAAAAATGTGTTTTTGCGCAGTAATTTTTTTAAACACGCAAATGGCCTATTTCATGCTCTAAATTGATAAAAACTAAATTTTGAGCTTTTTAAAATTTCAACGCGCGATTTCACGCGCATGACCTTGAAACGCCCGAGTTTTTATTTGCTAATATTTTTTACCTTGACCTCAAGTTTACGTGTAGTGATTTTCATTAATATGTGATAATTAATTATGGAGATATGATTGATAATGTGATTTCACAAAATGGCGTATACGTGACGTCACGGATGAGTGATCACGCTGAAAAGCTTATTAGGACTAAGTTAACGTATTTGAAAGACATTGTGAAATTTTGGTAATCATTAACATTAAACTTTTTGAGATATTTGTTACACAAAATCTGTACAGAGAGAAATAAATAATAAGAATAAGAATAAAGATTTCATACAATAACAATAGGTGATCATTTTATTCTAAATGATCACCTAACTAGAATTTATTTCGTCACTTTGACGAATTATAGGTGATCATTTTTATAATGTTATTGACATTAATATTTTTTTAAACATGCACAATCGAAAAATGTTGATGTATGCCATCCTATGACATGATGCATATACACTTATAGTGCTGAGTTGTACCTATGTGTCATATACAATATGTACAATATATACTGTATATCTATATACAGTGTAGCATACGTGAAATTACGGGACCCACATCATATGTTCAAATTTTTTAGTATGATAGAATTATCAAAATAAACTCCAAGATGACAATTTCGAAAGATAATGAATTGAACAAATAAATATAAGGATTGGAAGAGAATTTGACACGTAGAAGCGCAATGCGCGCTCTTTGAAATTTGTATAACTTCGACTAAAGAAATTTAAAAACAACGTTTTAACTTCAACTGGCCATATGATAACATCACAACATCCGATAGGCTTAATTTTTATATGAATTCAAATCTACATTTCATCAGCTTTCATAATAAGTTATAATCTTCAAGTTCACCTTTAATTCTGAAGAGCTATAAGATATTCAAATGTATGGTGTAGCTGAAATTACACGACCTAGGTTATTCATGGTTTTCCGCGTGATGACGTCATCAAAATAAAAATGTTGACAACTCATGAGAAAGATAATTATTTGAGCCAATCAAATACTAAAATTTCTGCGAAAATCGGGCTCAAATAACGGCGATGCGCTCTATTGAATGTGAAAACCCACACAAAAAGATAAAAATTACTAATTTTTAAATTGAAGTGGCCATTTGATGACGTCATACCATTTTGTACGTCTAATGTGTACATGAATATGTATCTACAACTAAATGGCTTCCCGAATAAGTATACAAAATTGGGGGTCACCTGCCATTCTGAAGAGTTATATTCATTTTAAAAAGGCCTTATTTTTCACCATTTTCATCACTTTGATGCAATTAATTTGCGCATTTTGTCATTTTTAACCTGCTCGTATAGCGTTATTTTAGGTCGGAACTGACTCAAATTTGGTGAATGTACTAAGGATGGTGAGTAGAATGAGATTTGTAAAAAAAATTCATATTTTTTACTCATTTTAAGTATCGCGCGCGCAAATTTTTTTTTGCGCAGTAATTTTTTGAAACAAGCAAATGGCCTAATTCATGCTCTAAATTGATCAAAACTTAATTTTGAGCATTTTAAATTTTTAACGCGCGATTTCACGCGCATGACCCTACGTGCACGTGCGTTTTTATTTGCTAATATATTTACCCTTGACATGAAGTTTACGTGTTGTGAATTTCGTTAATATGTGATAATGAATTATGGAGATATGATTGATAATGTGATTTCACAAAATGGCGTATAAATGACGTCACGGATGAGTTATCACGCTGAAAAGCTTATTAGGACTAAGTTAAAGTATTTGAAAGACATTGTGAAATTTTGGTAATCATTGACATTAAACTTTTTGAGATATTTGTTACACAAAATCTGTACAGAAAGAAATTGCGAAGAAACATTTTTTTTTTACAAAAACAATTTCTCACTAGAATTTAATTCGTCACTTTGACGAATTATAGGTGATCATTTTTATCATTTTAATGAAATTAATTTTTTTTAAACATGTACGTACGTTAACATACGATAGGAAAATGTTGATGTATGCCATCCTATTATACGCTTATATTGCTGAGTTATGCCTATTATATGCCATATACAATGTACAGTATATACTGTATATCTATATACAGTGTAGCATAGGTGAAATTATGGGACACACATCAAGTTCAAATTTTTTGGTATGATGGAATTATCAATAATAAACTCGAAGATGACAATTTCGAAAGATAATGAATTGAGCAAATAAATATAAGGATTGGAAGAGAATTTGACACGTAGAAGCGCAATGCGCGCTCTTTGAAATTTGTATAACTTCGACTAAAGAAATTTAAAAACTACTTTTTAACTTCAACTGGCCATATGATAACATCACAACATCCGATAGGCTTAATTTTTATATGAATTCATATCTACATTTCATCAGCTTTCATAATAAATTATAATCTTCAAGGTCACCTTTAATTCTGAGGAGCTATAAGATATTCAAATGTATGGTGTAGCTGAAATTACACGACCTAGGTTATTCAAGTTTTTACGCGTGATGACGTCATCAAAATAAAAATGTTGACAACTTATGAGAAAGATAATTAATTGAGCAAGCACATACTAAAATGTGTGCAAAAATTGGGCTCAAATAACGGAGATGCGCTCTATTGAATGTGATAACCCACACAAAAAGATAATAATTACTAATTTTTAAATTCAAGTGGCCATTTGATGACGTCATACCATTTTGTACATCTAATATGTATATATATTTATATCTACAACTTATTGGCTTCCATAATAAGTTAAAAAAATTGGGGGTCACCTGCCATTCTGAAGAGTTATATTCATTTTAAAAAGGCCTTATTTTTTTACCATTTTTAGCACTTTTGTACAATTAATGTGCGCATTTTGTCATTTTTAACGTGCTCGTATAGCGTTATTTTAAGTCGGAATGGACTCAAAGTCGGAGAATGTACTAAGGATTGTGAGTAGAATATGATGTATACATCAAATTTTATTTTTTACCCTTTTTAAAAATCGCGTGCGCAAAAATGTGTTTTTGCGCAGTAATTTTTTTAAACACGCAAATGGCCTATTTCATGCTCTAAATTGATAAAAACTAAATTTTGAGCTTTTTAAAATTTCAACGCGCGATTTCACGCGCATGACCTTGAAACGCCCGAGTTTTTATTTGCTAATATTTTTTACCTTGACCTCAAGTTTACGTGTAGTGATTTTCATTAATATGTGATAATGAATTATGGAGATATGATTGATAATGTGATTTCACAAAATGGCGTATACGTGACGTCACGGATGAGTGATCACGCTGAAAAGCTTATTAGGACTAAGTTAACGTATTTGAAAGACATTGTGAAATTTTGGTAATCATTAACATTAAACTTTTTGAGATATTTGTTACACAAAATCTGTACAGAGAGAAATAAATAATAAGAATAAGAAGAATAAAGATTTCATACAATAACAATAGGTGATCATTTTATTCTAAATGATCACCTAACTAGAATTTAATTCGTCACTTTGACGAATTATAGGTGATCATTTTTATCATTTTAATGAAATAAATTTTTTTTAAACATGTACGTACGTTAACATACGATAGGAAAATGTTGATGTATGCCATCCTATTATACGCTTATATTGCTGAGTTATGCCTATTATATGCCATATACAATGTACAGTATATACTGTATATCTATATACAGTGTAGCATAGGTGAAATTATGGGACACACATCAAGTTCAAATTTTTTGGTATGATGGAATTATCAAAATAAACTCGAAGATGACAATTTCGAAAGATAATGAATTGAGCAAATAAATATAAGGATTGGAAGAGAATTTGACACGTAGAAGCGCAATGCGCTCTCTTTGAAATTTGTATAACTTCGACTAAAGAAATTTAAAAACTACTTTTTAACTTCAACTGGCCATATGATAACATCACAACATCCGATAGGCTTAATTTTTATATGAATTCATATCTACATTTCATCAGCTTTCATAATAAATTATAATCTTCAAGGTCACCTTTAATTCTGAGGAGCTATAAGATATTCAAATGTATGGTGTAGCTGAAATTACACGACCTAGGTTATTCAAGTTTTTACGCGTGATGACGTCATCAAAATAAAAATGTTGACAACTTATGAGAAAGATAATTAATTGAGCAAGCACATACTAAAATGTGTGCAAAAATTGGGCTCAAATAACGGAGATGCGCTCTATTGAATGTGATAACCCACAAAAAAAGATAATAATTACTAATTTTTAAATTCAAGTGGCCATTTGATGACGTCATACCATTTTGTACGTCTAATATGTATATATATTTATATCTACAACTTATTGGCTTCCATAATAAGTTAAAAAAATTGGGGGTCACCTGCCATTCTGAAGAGTAATATTCATTTTAAAAAGGCCTTATTTTTTTACCATTTTTAGCACTTTTGTACAATTAATGTGCGCATTTTGTCATTTTTAACGTGCTCGTATAGCGTTATTTTAAGTCGGAATGGACTCAAAGTCGGAGAATGTACTAAGGATTGTGAGTAGAATATGATGTATACATCAAATTTTATTTTTTACCCTTTTTAAAAATCGCGTGCGCAAAAATGTGTTTTTGCTCAGTAATTTTTTTAAACACGCAAATGGCCTATTTCATGCTCTAAAATGATAAAAACTAAATTTTGAGCTTTTTAAAATTTCAACGCGCGATTTCACGCGCATGACCTTGAAACGCCCGAGTTTTTATTTGCTAATATTTTTTACCTTGACCTCAAGTTTATGTGTAGTGATTTTCATTAATATGTGATAATGAATTATGGAGATATGATTGATAATGTGATTTCACAAAATGGCGTATACGTGACGTCACGGATGAGTGATCACGCTGAAAAGCTTATTAGGACTAAGTTAACGTATTTGAAAGACATTGTGAAATGTTGGTAATCATTAACATTAAACTTTTTGAGATATTTGTTACACAAAATCTGTACAGAGAGAAATAAATAATAAGAATAAGAATAAAGATTTCATACAATAACAATAGGTGATCATTTTATTCTAAATGATCACCTAATAATAATAATCATATTAACCAAAACAATAGTATGTACACTAGCATTATAAAACTCACTAATTTACATTTTCATATGGGAGTTTTTATAATTATGATTAATAAAATATGCATTGAATTAATAGAAAATAAAAAAAGGATGATTTAATGAAATATATAATTTGTTTGCCTACTAAAGTGATGGCAATGATCTAAAATACCAATGAGGTTTATTGTTAAAAGTTACAAATGTTGTTTTTATTTAACTATTTTGATGACGAATTCATCTTTCAATTCAGTAATTTACGTTACTGAATACGTAATTTACGTTACTCAATTGTAACACAGTATACATTTTCTAAGAAAGATAAAACCAGTTTTGTCATATGACTATTTAATAGAGTACAATAATGAGTGTTATTTTATGTGAATTTAAGACAGGAATGTATGCGGACATACAAGAAATCAACAACAACCTTTGATTGACGACTCATTTTATTATGGATGTTAATAAAGTATAAACTATAAAATACAATATGTACTAGTGAATGTAACAATATGTAAGTTATTATACATGTTTTTGTTTGATTACATACACTATTGTATAGTTTCATATTCATAGAAATATAATGTTGTTGCCTTTATAATCGTTTACATTGAAAGTCGAAAATAAAACATGTAACGTAGGTTACAACCACGATTCCAGTTGCGATCATTCATTTTGTTGACAATTTTACATTGATAAATATTATAACAGAGAAGTAAATATAGATGTTGCACTTTAGTTTAGTAACAATTATAAAATGTTTCGTCAACATTTGTTTTTGAGAATTTTCATTTCCTAATGTTGCTAATATACTGAGCCCGAGCCATTATAATGTTAAATTATATTACATCCAAACTTTAACACAGTACAGATAATAGCGGTAGACGATAGACAATCTTTAGCCCTGGCCAACAAAAACTGTAGGCTTACAAGCTAAATAATTTGTCACAATACTCCACTCCATTTATTTTTCAATAATACCGCTTAACTTAATATAAAAATATCCAGAAATCAGGCCTTCCTAGATAACTATGCAGTGGGTGGATCCAGGATTTTTTGTTTCAATCCCACACCCACCTTGTGTAGTTTGCAGGATGCAATTTTTTTAGACAATTTATTAATACATTTTAAATATTTGTCTTTATCTTATTACCTTACATGACCAACAGCATCATTCCATGTTATAGCCTAAGAGGACGGTAGTGGAGGAGGCATATAATTGACCAGATATCTGTTCAGCAGTCTAAACCAATAGAAAAATAAATGAAATTAAACTATATTATCTAAAAAATATTGAAACTATTCCTAGCCTAGGCCTATTTACATTAAATTATGCCAAATTAAAATTAATTCAACAGGTTGTATGTAAATTGTTTTATTTTTATCTTACCTTACCTGACCAGCAGCATTCCATGTAACTAGGACAGTAGTGGAGGCATATAATATTAACCAGACATTTTTCTTCAGCTGTCTAAACCAAATACAAAAATAAATGATATTAAAATATATACATCTATTATTACTACTAACTATTTATTAGCCTAGGTCTATTGCATTTCGACACAATGTAGTTGATATGTGGGGTTAAAAAGGCATCGCCTAAACTTTCCCATTATAACTAAACTAAACTATGCCAAATTAAAATTAATTCAACAGGATGCCCTATCTATGTAAATTGATCCAATATTTTGAAAATACCTAACACTGCATTCATTCCAGTCTAGGCCTAGACAAGGCTAACTAAGTAATACAATGTATGCCTACAATAGAATAAGACTACTGTTTACTGACTACCTGAAGTAGGGCCTTGCAATGCCCACCGACTCAGCCAATGGCATAGTCTAGAGAGGCCTAGTTAAGTGTAGGCCTAGCTTAAATAGGCTGTTAGACTGCGGTCTAGCTAGCTAGGCTATATCCCTCTAACATCATTTTAAACAAAAATGTTAATAATGTAAAATCTATTACAAATTAAGATTATATAGGCTATAATGTGATTTACACAGAATTCTGTGATCTGAACATGAATGTACATGCTGACAAAACTACAGTAATAATATGGTATTTTAATTTATTTATTTACTGTTTTTGAATAAAACAATACAGTAATTTAAAAAGTTTCATTTGTTGTTTTTATATGGATATTCTTATTTTCATTTATTACCACACAAGTATAACTTGCTATACAATTGTTTTTGGTAGTCCTGTTTCTCTCTGCATGATTATTGCGCTCCATCCAGGTTTGTTAGCAATTGTATCTAAAAAAAATATATAATGTTAAATTATATTACATCCAAACTTTAACACAGTACAGATAATAGCGGTAGACGATAGACAATCTTTAGCCCTGGCCAACAAAAACTGTAGGCTTACAAGCTAGATAATTTGTCACAATACTCCACTCCATTTATTTTTCAATAATACCGCTTAACTTAATATGAAAATATCCAGAAATCAGGCCTTCCTAGATAACTATGCAGTGGGTGGATCCAGGATTTTTTGTTTCAATCCCACACCCACCTTGTGTAGTTTGCAGGATGCAATTTTTTTAGACAATTTATTAATACATTTTAAATATTTGTCTTTATCTTATTACCTTACATGACCAACAGCATCATTCCATGTTATAGCCTAAGAGGACGGTAGTGGAGGAGGCATATAATTGACCAGATATCTGTTCAGCAGTCTAAACCAATAGAAAAATAAATGAAATTAAACTATATTATCTAAAAAATATTGAAACTATTCCTAGCCTATAGGCCTATTTACATTAAATTATGCCAAATTAAAATTAATTCAACAGGTTGTATGTAAATTGTTTTATTTTTATCTTACCTTACCTGACCAGCAGCATTCCATGTAACTAGGACAGTAGTGGAGGTATATAATATTAACCAGACATTTTTCTTCAGCTGTCTAAACCAAATAGAAAAATAAATGATATTAAAATATATACATCTATTATTACTACTAACTATTTATTAGCCTAGGTCTATTGCATTTCGACACAATGTAGTTGATATGTGGGGTTAAAAAGGCATCGCCTAAACTTTCCCATTATAACTAAACTAAACTAAACTATGCCAAATTAAAATTAATTCAACAGGATGCCCTATCTATGTAAATTGATCCAATATTTTGAAAATACCTAACACTGCATTCATTCCAGTCTAGGCCTAGACAAGGCTAACTAAGTAATACAATGTATGCCTACAATAGAATAAGACTACTGTTTACTGACTACCTGAAGTAGGGCCTTGCAATGCCCACCGACTCAGCCAATGGCATAGTCTAGAGAGGCCTAGTTAAGTGTAGGCCTAGCTTAAATAGGCTTTTAGACTGCGGTCTAGCTAGCTAGGCTATATCCCTCTAACATCATTTTAAACAAAAATGTTAATAATGTAAAATCTATTACAAATTAAGATTATATAGGCTATAATGTGATTTACATCTTTAAATATGTTAAATGTGCGCTTAATGAAGAACAAATCATTTTAACACTAGCAGTATAGGGTGGTTGCTAGGCAATATCGCCCTAGGCAAGCGCTGTCAGAATTAAAGCTGTGGGCCTAGCTTTTAGGCCTAGATTAAACACACTAAATTAACTTACTAAATATAATTTTTTTACTTTCTAAAGTACTTTATTATATTAAATATATGTTGTAATTACTAATTTGATACAAATAATTATTATTATTAAAATGATTATTATTATTTTGCTTCTTAAATACCGTTTTAAAGTTGTCACACTTGTAACCTACCTTACCTCAGGCCGCCATTTTTTTCGAGCTATTCTTGAGATAGTCCAGGGGCGGATTGCTATAAAACAGTCTTAACTAATGGTCTTAACTCCCCGATTAAAGCCGGCTTTATCTGATAGACGGTCTTACTAAAGCCACCCCTGTTAGACCATTGCTATAAAACAGTCTTAGATAAGACCGCGTAAAGTAACAAATTGAGGGCGTACTTTGCGCGTAAAATACCAAATAAGGTAATGTTCGTCACGCTTGTTCAATTCACAATCATAACAGTATGTACATTTCTACGCAAGAAAATCTATTCTAGGGCTATATAAGAATAAAATCACCGTTATTATTTGATTTAACACTTAAAACTCGTTCTATTGGTTGTCTTTGACGATAAATAATACGTAAAAGCAACAAAAAGAGAGGTTTATGACTGTTTTAAGACTCCTTCGAGTAGGCTTTAATTTTAAAGACCGTTTACAGGTTAGACCGCGGTATAGCAATGGTCTATAATGTTAGACTACTTTCTACGTCACGAATTATAGCCGGCTAAGCGCTAAGACCGGTTATAGACCCCTTATAGCAATCTAACTTTCTTAAACCTACCTTGGATGGACTATCTTTTGCCGGTTTTAGCCCTATATGCCTAATGTTTTTTTATAAATTTAACAAGGAAACTAGCTAGGCCTAGCCTAGGCTAAGTTAGGCCTAGGCTAGTTACTGCGAATAGAATTATTATAATTATTAGGCTAGGCCTAGCCTAGAGGCCTTAGATTATAGATAGGCCCCCCTGGCTACTTGTTAATAATGGATGTCTTTTATTAATTTTTAATATTATTTTGTGATCTGATATGGCCGATATTTATTTAGGGCCTATGAGGCCTGATTTATTTTTATGTCAACTGTTTTTATTGACTAGGAATTATTATATTGACGATTGTAAGTAGGCTAGGCTAGTGAGAGGGTTATAATGATCAGCTTCAGCCATCTGGATAGACCACCTTTGTTAAATAAAATGATAATCCTGCTTATCTAAATTATTTCTAGTAGGCCTAGGCTATACCCTAGGCCTAGTGTCTTTGATTTTAAAACAAATGTTTTTTATTCTTTCTTTTTTGGTTTAATCCCTCCCAAAAAACAACCTTGGCCTATGTATTTTTCATAAGTGATGGGGGATTAATTTTCAGTATTCCTTCTGCTTATCCCAACTGAGTTTGACAAAAGACAAGTGCAATAATAATAATTGAGTATTAAGTATTGTTAGTAAGTTATATAGTTAGGTAGGCCTACCTAGTACTATACACCTTTCTATTCAATTAATATATTTTTTAAACTACCGTTATTATTTAGAAATGGCTCTTACAGAAGAACAGACTGAACAACTAATCATAGAAGTGGAAAAGAATAGCGTCCTATATGATCTGTCAGACAAGCGATACAAAGATGTTCGACATAAAAATGATGTGTGGGATGAAATCGCTATTAAAGTTGAAGTTGAATCTGGTAAGCCTCTCAGATTTGACCTTAATGTGTTATGTATTAAATTATGTATAAAACAGTAAATTAAGCTTGACTTATCAAAATTGTTTGACTGTATAGATGTAACTCTTTACACATACAGTAATATTATATATATTTTGTTGGTCAATGATTGATGATGTACTTGGATTGGATAAATTGTTTTAAAAATGCTGTAGTAGCATGGACAAAAAAAAATATGGCAAAATTTGTTTACATTGTGTTCAATAAAACAACTTTATTAAAGCTGTATCTATAAATATAACAGAAACTGATTGCCATGTCATTTATCAATAGTTATGTACTGTATCAAATTATCCCAACAGTATTGTTTGCAACATTTTTATTTTATAAACATCCCCTTTTTTCAGGTCAAATATTATCTAAGAAGTTTACAAATATCAAGGATGCCTATGTTGCATACTTAAGAAAAGTTGGACAAATGAGTCGCAGTGGGCAGGGACTGACTGGAAAGCTTAGAAAGTATAAGTGGGCTGACCAAATGCAATTTTTAAATGGATTTGTCAGTACAAGAAGGTATTATAACTCATTCTACTTTACATCCTTGAATAAACTCCCCTCCACTATGACCAAATATTAGTTGTCGACTACATTTAAAATAAATTAATATAAGTGTTCACATCAATTTTACACCAAAACTATCTGACTTATTATATAGTGAGAACAGATGGAGGATGCACAGAGAGGCAAGAATTTGAAAATAACCTTGATCATTTGCTTTTAATGTTTTACAGAAGCACCAGTAATTTCAATTTGCCGGATGAGTGCGAAAACCTTCTCACTGCTATATTGGATGGTCGTGAGGTTATTCAAGACGATCAAGAAGGAACATCATCGGAAATTATTATTATTATTTATTCCCAGTACCTCAAAACCAAAACATACTCCCGCAAAAAGAAAATTAGCCAAAAATTAAGATGTGAATGCTGTATTAATTGATTATTTTTCAGGGAAAAAGGCAGGAGAGAAAAATGCATTAGCATATTTTTTTGAATCTGCATTCAAAACTGTTGAAACCTTCCCAAAGGTGAAACAAATCCAAATTAAAAAGGTAATTAGCGATGCGATTTTTGAGATTGAGACTGAACTTGCAAAATGTGAAGAATAGAAATTAAAATAATAGCATTTCTAAAGCTCTGTCTACACTATCAAACTTTACGTGACAAAGAAAATGTGATATGCCCATATATGGACATGTTGACGTCATATCACTACCATATTTGGGCACATCACACTTTCTTCGTTTACACTAGTTTGATAGTGTAGACGGATCTTAAAGACCCCTTCCCTGCAATTTTGGACGTTTTTTGGAAAATAATACATATATATCACTTTAAAAACATTAAACCATGTCATTCCTTGTCTTAAATGTACGTTTTATAGTAAATTATGATAAAAAGTGAGAAACAATGCACTACCCGGTATTTTCGTTGAAAAGTTAGGAGTCTTCCATTTGTTTTGGCCTCACGATCGATCGAAAAGTGGGCGAATTACAGGTGAAAAACAAAAATATCAATCCGCGCGCAATGCATTTTGGGATTTATAGCGGGCCGCTATAATTATTAGAATCGACTTATTTTTCACATTTTTAACCGTTTAAAGACGAAAAAAGTTATCGCAATAGGACCATATAGTATTATTTTTACATTAAATATAGTTTGTGATCTTAAATTAGATCTAAAAAACGTAGGGAAGGGGGCTTTAACATATGTACTAGTATAATTTGATTTTGATTATTAAATACAGTAGTAGCACACATCTTGCAGTTTGGTATACTGTGTACTTTCGTTTAGGTTGGCATATTTTATTCAGTTTGCTGCCGCATGACCAAAACATAAACGGTCCTGCCACGAGACAATACCAACATCAGAACTGAACCATTTACACAGTTTTTCTCGGACGTCAATAGCGTCTTTGCTACTGTAGAACCCACTGTGCTCCAAACTGAGTAGGCCTTCTACTGATTCTATTGATGATATATCTGGATCATCTGACCCCATTGGTGTTGGCCCTGTTTTACGTATAAAATTATGCAGGACTGTTGCACACAGTACAACTTTGTCCACGTTGGCCGGCTTCAGCTCCAGCTTACGATGAAAAATGCGAAACTTGTTGGCCAGGATGCCAAAGACATTTTCAGAGATTCGCCTAGCACGGCTGTGGCGGTAGTTGTATATCCTTTTTTCTCTGTCAAGTTTTTTACCTGAAATATAAATAATTCTATTTAATAATTCTTTATGATGTGTTGGTGTCAACAAAGTATTGCTATATTTTTTTAGACCTGCCACCGCAATAAATAATAAAATAAAAATCAGTCTGTCTTATTACCTGGGTATGGTCTCATGACGTTTGTTTTGAGGGGGAATGCTTCATCTCCTACAATCACATGGGGCACTGGACCCAACTCTGGCATATCTGGTAAAACTTTAGGTGGTGGTATGCCTAAAGTATTTTCTTCTAAAGCAATTTTTAATTGCATTCTAGAGAAAATACCTCCATCACTGCTAGAACCATAGTTGCCAACGTCTACACAGATGAAATTGTAATTTGCATCTACTAGGGCCATTAACACAATGGAGTAGGTTCCCTTGTAGTTGTAAAATAGGGAACCAGAATTGCCAGGGGCTTTGATTGTTACGTGCTTCCCGTCAATGGCTCCGACGCAGTTTGGGAAATTCCACCGTCTTTCAAAATCGGCTGATATGTCGGCCCATTCATCTTTAGTAGGCGGGGCCATATATACTGGTTGGAGTTTTTTCCAGATAGCGTCTGCCACCTCCAAGACTATCGCGCTTATTGTGCTAATTCCTACACGGAAATTGTAATGCAGAGAGGTATAACTGTCTCCTGAGGCAAGGAATCTAGAGGAAGATATACAAAAAATATATAAACTCAATGTAGGTCTGCATAAAAACGCCTTTTTTCTATGTGTACAATTATCATAAATGTCCTACTTAGCGCGGCTCTTCATAAGCACTAAACATTGACATTGGTTTTTTTTTTATTACAAAGGTTTAAGTATCGTGCGCATCACTTAATATAGTCTGGGTTCCAGACGGAGTTTTGTCTTAATATTAGTAAAAAGATAAATATTTTGGCACATATGGGGTTTATACGTATACTACTTGATTTTGGATACTCCGACAAAAATCGCGGTCGAAATAAAAACAAATAAATTTAAAAAAAAGATAATACAGACTTGGGGCAAGTCTACACTTAATAAAGATGCGAGGTGTTACCCACATGGCTTTCTATATCGTATCATGTTTTACTATAGGCTAGTACACACTTGGAGCAGTATATTAGGTCAATAAAAATTGCACTACTAGCAGAATCAAATCTTACGTACCTCAGACATATTGCTAGGCGCTCTCTGGGTGTGATGCTCTTTCTGAAATTTGTATCTGTTTTTGAGATGTCATCCTTAATTAAATCAAATAATATCTCAAATTGAACTTGAGTCATTCTGGAAGAGAATACAAACATAAAAACATAAAAATGATGAATGCAGTAAGTCAGTCAGACAAGTTGTAATATCAACAGAAATCAATATTTTAGTAGATTGTATATGGCCTACAATAATAGGTGTTACAGGTTACAAAAACTAAAGCTTATGACATTGTAGGCCTAATCGTCTACCCTGTTCATTCATTTATTTCCTTCCATTGACACACAATGTATAGGCCTAACATAGGCCTATATCATAAACACTAAGTTTGAAAAATGTAAGGCCTAACTAACAAAGAACTTAACGCGACAATATATATATAGGCCTAGTTAAGATTAAGCTCAAATCATTATCATTATAAAAACTATTCACATTCAGTTAAAAAGATAACGGAAAAAACTCATGACATATTATATTGACCGTCGGACTAGACTATAATTAACAATTAAGTTCATGACATCGACACACACACTAAACAGTAGATGAGTTAGCCTAGTTAGAGACTTACCTAAAGAAATTAAAAAATTTGTCGGGATCCACTTCAAGATCTTCTCTGACTAAAGTTTCGAACTGACCATGCGTTTTTCTTTTTTTATTGACAATGTTGACCCATTGTCGTTCGCGTTTTTTGTTTAGCCAGAGGCTAAGCATTGCAAGATCATCGCTATCGCTGTCAAAGATTTCCATTGCAAAAATTGCAATGTTGGTTCCACTTGGTTGAATTCAAAATAAACGTACGTGACACGAACAACCGAATTCGTGCTCGATGTGAAAGCGTGCTCAACGCTCGCGATATTTTCTCACGGCGCCGGACCGAATCCGGGCGCGATGTGAAAGCAGCTTCAAGGGTCTTTCACACCTGTTCCAGCACGGTTCCAGTCCGGCGCCGGAAAATCCAATCGAACGTCAATGTTTCGTTTTCACGCGGCTACGCGCATATCGATTGGCGCATAGCCGCGTGAAAACGAAACATTGATGTTCGATTCGCCGGACCGGAACCGTGCCGGAACAGGTGTGAAAGACCCTTTAGTCCAGGTTTAGTCCAGGACTAAAGTTAGTCCCCTTTCATGAATACCATTTCAAAATAGTCCAGGACTAAATCCAGAGATAATCCAGGACTAAAGTTAGTCCCCTTTCATGAATACGGGCCAAAGACAACAACACGTTTGGTTGACTCGGTGACCACGCGCGCGACGTGAAGCACTACTTCCGCGTCCTCGTGTACCGCGTCCTCCTCTCTGCTGATAATGTGATGCGTGCTGCTGTGTATTGCGACAACAACTTGCAAAATGGCCAATTTTCTGCAATTATAGCATTTTTTATCGCTTGCTGGACACTGTCCACTGTGAGGGAACCAACCCTTGCAATTTCTACATTTAGTGCTCGGTGGGTTAGAGCTTCTCTTTACTTTATTTATCTCACCTGATTGTTCAGTACCGCCATCATCGAAATTGGGTTTAGGATTTTCAATGCTCTCCGCTCGTAATTTTGCTGTTTCTAGAGATCTCGCTTCATTTAATACCTCTGCCAATGTCCATGCTGGGTGTTTAAATATTTCTCTCCTTAGCTTTTTGTTGCTTGTTTTCTGTAGTATTTGAGCACGTATTTCGTTATCTAGATTATTAAACTGGTAGTGTTCGCCTTCGATTTTTAGCCGTGTTACAAATTGATTAGTCTGGGCTCCAGACGGAGTTTTTTCTTAATATTAGTAAAAATATAAACATTTTTGCACATATGGCGTTCCATACGTGTATTACTTGAGTTTGGATACTCCATCTGGAGAAACACGCAAAAGTCACGTGGTTTGACACCAAGAATTCTTGGTGCATAGATTATCCGGTTGACTAGTTTCAGCTGCATGCGATTGGCTACTCACTCGTACACCATTTTAATATTCATATTTCAGAATTTCAAAGACTAACAACTAAGATGGTACGCATGCGCTATGTTACGTTTAGACAATGTACTTGGGTACATTGATCTCTGAAGGTTAGAAATGATTTATATGCCTAGGCCTAGTAGTAGTCTGGTAAACATTTGATGGGATCTTCCCCAAGAACATGAAAACTAGTCTTGCTTCTCCGGAAATCAAACATTGAATGGATCATTTAATATTACGCGGAGATAATTTGATTTAAATCCCACCTAGACCCTTTCCTGTTCTGTGTAGTGGTGTCGTAGCCCTGTCTGTTGTGTGTGAATCCTGTTGTGTGCCGGTGGTGGTATGTAGGCCTGTCACGCCAAAATTGATCCGGCCAAAATCGGTCCGGCCGGATCGATTTTGGTCGCCAAAACTGGTCCGGTCGGATCGATTTTGGCGTTGAAAAGCCGCTAAAACAGGTCCGGCTAGGCCAAACCTGGTCCGGCCTTTAAAATCGCTTATTTATTCTTTAAAATGTGTTAAGAAGCCTGCAAACAGTTCAAATGGTTAAAGTAAACTAAGCTTAAAGTAAATATACTAAATATTCCCGTACAAACGAAAAGAAATTATCGAAACACTAATTAAAGAAACTCTAATCGGATTTTGGGATATTCTATTGTTCAGTTCGTTTAAAACTAATAGCGCCCTCTAGTAATTTTATATTATGTCTAAGATCTTAGACATTATGTACAAACTGAATACGTCTTGGGCGTATTCAATAATGATTAATAATAACATATAGAACGTTAATTATTATTAGTATTATTATTTTAGGTTGTTGTCATTACTGCTATCAGTATTTTTTTTTGCCTTTGTAAGAAATTATACCCGCCTTATTTTTTTTCCAGTCCACATTTTGGGGTGCAAATGGCCACCAAGGGCCTCTCTATTAATAGTATAAAACAACAACGATAATAACACTCGATATGGGTAGCAATACTAACATTAATAAAGATAAAAAATCGACAAACTACACCACAGTGGAACGACCGGTTCCCACATTCACGAATTTAACTGTACGACGAACACGAGTTTCGTAATAGTCTTAGCGAAAAAAAAGAAGGTAAAACAATTATTTAGTACAGAGATTTTTTTTTATCACCCCAAATTATGGACTTTTAAGAATTCAATTACTTATTACGCTCTAATAATATCACTGGTTGGTGTAGGCGTGGGTTGCGTCATCATTTTATAGTGCCGTAATCAAGTTTTAGCGAAAAATAAGAGGGTTAAATTTGTCATTTTCTCAAAATTATCCAAAATATGAACTTTTTAGAATCCAATTATTACGCTCTAATATCATTATTTAGGCCTACTGGTAATATTTGTAATTTTATAAAAAAATCTTTACACCGCAACCCAGGACCGCAGCTGAAAAAAAGCTGTGGCACATCTAACGTGGATGGGATCGATGCGAGCGACTAAGTCTATACACCCATTGTCGCTCAACTCAAAATGTTATAACATAGAGCTGAACGTAGGCTACAATACAATGAATTATTTGACTAGCCATAGGTTTATTTCAATCTTGCAAAACACAATTCATATATTTAATTCAAAATGTATGAGTCCTAAATAGGCCTACTGTATTTGATTGTTACAATGTAATAATATATTACCTGCAGTATTATGTTTTATATTTTTATACAGTAAATACTGTAATTTAAAACAATAAAATTCACTATACATCAACTAAGGTAAACATATTAAAAATGGTACGCTTAACCAAGGCCTTGCGTGCGAAATCACGCATTAACATTTTAAAATGCTTAAAATTACGTTTTGATCAATTTTAGAACATTTGCGTGTTTCAAAAATACTGCGCAAAAAAACATCGAAACGGCCCAGAAAAGACAGAAAATCAATTATGACACAGTGGGAAAGCCACTTCGCGTTTTGACCGTTAAATCGTGTAAAATCGACTTACTTCCGCATTGACGATTTTGAAGCGCCACCTATCGTTGAAAACTGAAACTACGATTTTTCGTCGCCTAGCAAATAAGTGCTGTTTTATTTTAAGCTCTCATGAATATTTAAGAACCGCCCAACATTACCTATTATGGTAAAAGCATTTCCTAATAAGTATTATTGAATAACCAATCGGTTTCCTTCAAAGAAACCGAAGCTAATACAATACATTCGGCGACTGAAGTCGGGACTCGTGAAATTTATAAATGTGGTACGATTTGACTACTGTTTTGTTGTCCATTTTCTGAATAGTCGGAGGTGCATCCCAACAAATTAAAAAAATTATAATCAATTGTTTTATCAAGAATAATATTAGTTTAATCGAGTATGATATATTTCTATCCTGTTCAAAATTTGTTGGTGTATTCTCAGGCCTCGAAAGGTAGGTACATTTTCTAGCTGTGAGCGTGGTTTCGGCAACGCGAGACACGTGTGTCAGTATAGGCGATAGCGAGACGTGTGTTGTACTGTGTTGATGCTGATCCGATAGTCGTTAAGTTGTACTGATTACGAGTATCATTGGTCCTGGCCGGCCTAGCCTGGTGATCTGATCCCCGCAAAAAAAATACTTTTTTCCAATCAGTATTAATATTATTATTTTGTTTTTCATTTATTATTTGATTTATTAGGCTCAATAGATGCCTAGCAGGCTACTAGTACTAGTAGGCCTAGATTATATAAATAATAATAGTAAATACTGTAATTTAATTAATAAAATACAGCTTCCATTTGCCTTACTTTTATGTCATCATATAATATTATAATTATATATACAACCAGACATTAACATTTTTTTTAAAATAATATTTATTATTTTTTCTGACACTTTCAGGAATCGTTGTTGATGATGCAGAGTTTTTGTGACTTCAAACTGAGAGTGAAGTGGATAAAAAGATGACACCGGTACCTACCGACATTGTCATACCCAAACTATAATTTAATTATTTAAAACAAAATGTTGAATTACAAATATATATGTATGTTGCAGAGGATCTAGATGAATTACAATACAAATATTTATGTTGAATGCAAACCTACTACACTATACTCTGTAAATTATGTTATTGTCATGTGGTAGACCTTAAAAATTGAATATTTATTGTATGTTAGGCCTATTTTATATTTTATTAATACTGTATTAATTTAATATTACTATTATTATAATTTATATTATACAGTACTAGTTTGTACATGTTTTTACCCAAAAAAAATGAATAAATAATTTGTTATTCAATCTAATTGCTTGTTTGTTCATCAATAACAAAACAATTGTAAGCAAGTATATAACAGTTCTTGTTAGCCGCTTATTTCAGGTCATATTATTAATATTAGCTAGGCCCGACGCGCCCGATCACAACGTCACTAAGTGACTTTCCGCCCCTGGAACAATCGGTCGCTAATATGGCTAGGCCTCGGACTCGTATAAAAGCTATTATAATAGTTATGATAAATATTCCTCAACTAAAATGTATACTGTGATAAATAAACAAGTAATAATATACGTTGTATTGGAATGTATTTATTTATATGAATTCTTATACGCGGACAATTATAAACATCGCGTATATCGTTCGATATAAATAAATTCATAAACACGATGACGATGTGTTTACAAAATGGCGGTTTCGCTAGTTTTCGATGGAACAAATAGTGGTACCTTTAGTTTGAATAGTCGGAGCTGCATCCCAACCACCGAATTTTGTATCTTAATATCGTATTCTGTAGATTATTAATTTTTCTAACAGGGATTTTAAATTCAGGACTGTTCAATTTTTCTAAATATTTTATTTTAATGATTTTCTAGGGTACAATTTCGAAAAAAAGACATTGGTTGATTTTGCCGTTAAATTACAGATTATCGTTTTGTTAAAATACATTTAATTTTACATGACAATATATTAAAACCATTTATGAATTTATTTCACTAACAATATTTTTCCGATAATCAGCTAAATTTACAAATATTGTGTTTTTCCAACACCCTAAAATTTAGCAATTTTGAACTAAATTAGAAAAGTAGGGCGCCCTCTCCGAGTCGAAATTTGACACGATTTGTCGACTGGCTGTCCCACTGGACAGAAGGCATGCACAACCAACTGAATTCGATTGCGGAACATATGTATTGATGAAAGATCTGCGAAGGAAAAAAAGGAAGGGAGGAAAACTGGAAAATAAATGGTTAGGTCCATACAAAATTACTTCAAAACTGGGAAAGGGATCATATTCTCTGATAGGGCTAGATGACGACAGTGTTATCAAACTTGTTAACGGGATACTTCTGAAGCCATATATCTTTCCACCAACCTCTTCATCAAAACATGATTGCCCCAACACTCAAACGTCCGGCAGTACTTCACCATCCGTTTCGCCACTAATCGTCAATGGAAGCAACCTGCCTTTTAAATTGTTAAATAATCTGCCCGAAAAAGCTGCAAATGAATCAATGGAACACCACAATGCTGAGAAATATAAGGACCCTCTCAAAACGTTAGACAGGACAAGCATCTTGATCAACAATTAGATGATGTGATATTCTGTGGTTCTTACGAGGCTAGTTCACCAAACCCAGTAGATGCACATTGGCAAGCAGAAAAATCATTTTTGTTTGGAATCGACGTTAAAATATCATACAAGACGTGAATACAAATCAAAGAGAAATGAACAAGGCAGCAAAACCCACGAAAACAGCCAGGATGCGCGGAGACGGGACCTGCCTCAGCTTTAGAGCGCTTAGTTACGTTCTTGTTGGTGTCTAAAGTCACCATGATTGTGAGGGACCATATTTTAGAGTTTATGTCCAAAACAGACGTATCTTTGAAAACTGCGACAGCAGATCATTCGAAAAATACACAAGTGATACAGCTATGTCTAAAGATGGAACATGGGCCGGGGCTCCGAGTTGGAAATTTAAACATTTGCAACAATGACGAAAACCATTGTCTACAAATATGGCACAAGAAAGAATCAACCACATTTTCAATGGCTGGGAGTATTGCCCATTAACAAATAGTGATGCTGAAATTTCGGAAAGAAATGTGTATCTTTCAACTGTTTGTGCTCATTTTGAGCCAGTTTTGGACGTTGAAAAACAAGAGGAGGGGTTACTTGACACATCGGAACGAAAGTACATCCGCAGACCATACCATTCAATACGCAAGTATCTCGCCCGCAAATATTGGGACTACATCACCGAAGAAACCTTAAACGCTGCTCTTGTGGACAATTATTGTGAAATTGAGCCAAATATCTTCAACTTGTTGTGCGATGTCGAAGATTTCCAGGAGAAATTTTTAGAGAAAACAACTCTCATACCTTCCCTCATTAAAAGGACGTGCTATAACACACAAATCTGTATTGTCAAATAAAAAATAATATGTAAGTTTTGGGTATGATCCGTCTCACATGCACACAGAGCCAAGATATAAGGAGCTTGGACTTGCACCGTGCATGGGCCCTAACCTTACGGTTTTCATTTATATTATCATCCCATGCTCTTATTCTAATATCTTGTTTCTTTCTATTTCATTCTTCTACTACGATCACTTCATATTTTCCTGTCTTGGTGAAAAGGGAGGCTCCGGCCTCCCCTGGGTTTATAGCCTCTCTACCCAAACAACGGCACACATGGTAAATTCATTTTTTTCTATTAATGTTTGTATATAAATGCGACGTATTACTATTGTATCGTATAAATGATATACAAAATATACGTACTTTATATATATATATATATATATAAGTACTTTATGCAGTTACACAAAGTATACTGTATATAAAATGTAATTTTGCATTATCATGTAGATTATAGGCCTACTGAACTTTTATACACGAAATAGATGGTGCAGAGTGTCTTGGCGAAACTTAACTATATTAACGACACAATCTAGCTATTTTTAAATGCGAAATAATTTTGAAAAAACCTAAAGTTTTAGGAGGGACATTTGTTGATGCATTGATGATGTATTGTCCCCTGAAAAATGGTAATGTTCCATAATAGTTATTCACTTTGACCAAAAATGGATCAAAACAATTTTGTTTTCCTGAAAAAACTGTACCAACAGCCAATGGGTTTTTGGTTTAATATAACCGTTTGTTTTTTATTTTTATAATATAAGTGAAAACATTTTTTTTCTTTTTTTTTTGGCGGAAAGAAAGGCTCAGTAGTCCTCATCAATTAAAAAAACAATAAAAGTGTTCTTTTATATCATGCTCGTCTAAATTCGTGTCAAATTCATTTACTATCGTATCGGCTGAAACCATGAGTATTTCTGAAATCTAAATTTTGTAATAATGTATGCAGACAAAGAATAACTAAAATTTAATTCCTCACTTTGAAGAATAAATAGGTGATAATTTTATAATTTAACTGACATTTCATTTTAAAACAGATGCAGTTACGTTAACATACGATCGCAAAACGTTGAAGTATGTCATCCTATGAGCTGATGAGGCTACGCTTATTATAGTGCTGAGTTGTGTATGTTTCATATACAATATACAGTGTTTACTATATACAGTGTAGTATAGGTGAAATTACGAAACACACATCATTGGTATGATGACGTTATCAAAATCAAACACGAAGATGACAAATTCAAAATCGATTAAACTGGAATATTCAACAAACAATATTATATGAGAACCCCTCTTTTTTAAACCCTTCAGTGCAAGTTAAAGTTATATATTATTAAAAAACAAATTCTAAACCGGTGATATACTGAAAATGTATTAATTTGGAACGATAACAACATTCATTTATTCATTCATTTTATTGTTCCACATAAAAGATATCACAAGACAAGACAAAGAAAAAAATTAAAAAAACCTGGTTAATTATTTGTTTATGTGTGGAAACTTAAATAAGCCGAATACATCACATTGTACATGGTAACGTAAATTGCTTTCTAAAAAAACAAAACAAAAAAGCCAAACAGATTTGATTGAATATAAATAGAAGGAAAAGTAAGAAATAAATTCCATAGTAACAAACTTATTAACTATCTATTAATATTGATGGATTAAGAACTGTTTGTATTTTTTTTTAAACAAAAGTAATGTTTGTGATAATTTAATGTTTAAAGTTAAATTATTCCATAAAAATGGTCCGTTAAAAGTGAAAGAATTTTTCCTGAGGGCTATAGTGTACTTTTCATAAATAAAATGTTTCCGGGTAGATGACCTGGTCTTATAAGGATGAAGCTGACTAAACATTGTAAACAACGAGTTAAAATGAGAAGGGAGTTGGTTATTAATAACACGAAACATAAATACAAGAGTTTGCAGTTTGTTAATATCGAATATGTTTAAAGTGTTTAGCTGATGGAATAATTGCCTTGTATGGGATCTTGGGGGTGCTCCAGTGCAAATCCTTATAGAGCCTTCTTTTGAAGCTTAAAGAGACAGTGAATTTTGGATGTTGATGGAATATTCCAAGGATCAGTCTGCAAAATGTTGTTAGAAATTGAAGCCCAAGCAATATTACACTAGGTTAAGTATGGTAAAATGAGAGTGTTGTAAAGCAAAAATTAAATATTGTATGGAAGAATATATTTTAATTTACTTAAAACACCAACATTTTTAGACACTGTTTTATTAGTAATCGCAATGTGTGTTTGCCAGTTCAATTTTGAATCAATTTGAATTTGAACCCAAAGAAATTTTAAATTGTTTCCTTTTTATATTGGGTTTCCATCGGTTATAATATCAAAAGGAAAAGTATTGTTATGGTTGTTCTTTTGTGTAAAGTAGATGAAGTTAGTTTTAGATGTGTAAACCTAAAGAAACTCTATCAAGCTCAGAATTAACATTAACAAGAGTGTTTAAATTTTTGTGAGAAAAGAAAATATTGCTGTCATCTGCGAATAAGATAAATTGGAAAATGAGGAAATATGTGAGAATATATAATCAAACCTTATTTAATAAAATATATAAATACAACAATGAATGAAAACTCCTTTTTTTAATACGCTAAACACCCCCCCCCCCCCCCCCCAAAGAAAAAAATCAGAGGGCGCTATTACTTTATCCTACGATTTTTACAATGGAATAATGGAAGATTCCGAACCGAAACGCCGATTTATCCTTGCACATTTTAAATCACTCCGTTTCGATAATTTCTTTTCGATTTTACGGTAATATTTAGTATATTTACTCTAAGCATAGTTTACATCAACCATTTGGACTTTTTCCAGGCTTCTTATGAAATTTTAAGGATAAATAAGCGATTTTGAAGGCCGGACCAGTTTTGGCCTAGCCGGACCTGTTTTAGCGGTTGTTTCAACGCCAAAATCGATCCGGCCGGATCAGTTTTGGCCCCGGACCAATTTTCGCGTTACAGGCCTACCTCTTATTGGCGTTTTATTTGGCAGATCATACGTGCGAGTTGAGTAGGACCTTTTTATTTCTATACGTGTTTCACAAGTCTGTATTTTCAGACAAAAATCGCGGTCGAAATAAAAACAAATAAATTAAAAAAAAGACAATAAATACAGACTTGGGGCAAGTCTACAAATAGTCTGGGTTCCAGACGGAGTTTTGTCTTAATATTAGTAAAAAAGATAAATATTTTGGCACATATGGCGTTTCATACGTATACTACTTGATTTTGGATACTCCGTCTGGGGAAACACGCACTAGTCACGTGGTTTGACACCAAGTATTCTTGGTGCATACGATTATCCGGTTGACTAGTTTCAGCTGCATGCGATTGGCTACTCACTCGTACACTGTTTTAATATTCATATTTCAGAATGTCAAAGACTCAACAACTAAGATGGTGCGCATGCGCTATGTTACGTTTAGACAATGTGTACTTGGGTACATTGATGAAAGTTTCTGAAGGCTAGAAATGATTTTATATGCCTAGTAGTTTGGTAAACATTTGATGGGATTTTTCCCAAGAACAACATGAAAACTCGTCTTGATAAGATAGGCTAGCTTCTCCGCAAATCAAACATTGAATGGATCATTTATTACGCGGAGATAATTTGATTTAATTCCCACCCAGACCCTGTCCTGTTCTGTGTAGTGGTGTAGCTTTGTTGTGTGCCGGTGGTGGTGTGCAGGTCATACGTGCGAGTTGAGTAGGACCTACGAAGGAGGCCTAGGCTAAGGACTAAACAATTAATAAACAAAACAACTTGGCAACACGATTTTATATTTCAACAGTCTCGACCGTACATTCAGGACTGTACGTACTCGATCTTTTTCATTTTGAAACGAAATGATCATTGGTTGATTCGAAATCCATATTTATATACCGCCCGCCCCATATAGCCAAATACGGTATGATCACCTACGTCATTCTTATCGGATGTTTGCGGTCTACAAATCGATTTCTATACGCGTTTCACAAGTCTGTATTTTCAGAAAAAAATCGCGGTCGCAATAAAAAAACAAATAAATAAAAAAGACAATACAGACTTGGGGCAAGTCTAGTCTACAAATTGATCAACGGTCGAAATAAAACTCCCTGTTTTAATTCACGAAACGTGTATACTGATAAAGCTGAATCTTGTAGTGGGTGAAAATACCCATTTAGTTTCCTAATCAAGTCATCATACGTATGATTATCTTCGGCTAAAGTATCATAGATATCATATACCTTACTCCCTGCAAGTAGCAATAGCTGTGCCTTCTTCCGGGCGTCTACGTTGATGTTTTTCGCCGTGAAGATGTAAATGAAACACTCGTAAATAATTCGTCGTCGACACCACGAAGTGACACTAACCGCGTAATTGATAAAAACAGCGTTTCGAGAAAAACGCGATTGAAGAAACGAGCTTCACAAAACACACGATTTCGTCCTAAAAATAATGTCACTAAGATTTTTAATTTACATATATACAAAGTTAGACAATCCAGCTACCCATTACTTCTAATTTAATTTTAATCATATTAATTAATTACCAAGTAAATTAAAGTTAAACTTTAGTGTAACTTCGTAAAACCGAAAAATTCATTTCCCTACGTAGTTTACGCTTACGAAGTGACACTAACGCAGTTAGTGTCACTTCGTGAAACCGCAAATTCGATTTCACGGCGTATTTCTAGTGCGTTGGAAGTGACACTACTGTGTAATTCATAGCTTTCCAAAGCAATGATCTTACATCATAACAATTATGTATGGTCCTTGATAAGTGAATACTATTATATATACATTACAAACATGCATGTCTCCTTTAAGCCCTGCCTGCACTATCCGACTTGCTTCATCTTCCATTTCCATCAAATTTTGGCTCAAGAACCATCTCTTCCTTATTTATTACATGGCCATCTCCTCTGAGATGGCCATTTAATGTATTGTTTTCATTGATTTCCCTTTTGCTTCCTTATTTTTCCATTATTTTAGTTTGTTAGTTTTCATAAATTCTATTTATTTTTATTAGGCTATCGCTCTTATCGCTCTCTGTAGAGCGATAGCCTATTGTTATTGTCACAAATTTCATTTTTTCTGCTCAATTTTTGTGTCACGCAGATCTCAAAAACGGCGGTAGCAGTTATGTTGTAACTTGGCCAGCAGATGCACGTATATATGTAGTTGTGCAACAAACTTTGGTTTAATGAAAATATGGTCGCGTAGCGTAACTACGCGCGATTTTCTGAAATTCTTAGATTGACTATAACTTGAAAACCAATAGCTATTTTTAAATACCACTTGACACACGTATGCTTCATGTCAAGGGTCATCTTCCTGTATCATCAGCAAAATTTTGAACATTGGTCAAATCGCGCGTACGCGCGCTTTGAAAGTTAAAAATGCTCAAAATCAATTTCTAATCAACTTTCTACACGTTTCAGGACATTTTAAGCATTTCACATTTTTCAAAAAAATTTGCGTTGCGCGCGCGCTATTGCGCACTTCGCTCGTACGCAGCCTAGAATGCCCGTTTTTGCGCTTGATTATTGTTTTTCATAGTTTTATGATATATTTCTTTCATATTTGATGAATAATGAATGCAAAATAATGACACACGTGCACGTCAAACTTTAAAAATCGTGCGCTTGAAAATTGGTAATTTTATGCAAATTTGTGTAAAAATATGCCTATTTTGAATCGATTATAGCTCTCCAGGATGTCTGGTGACCCCCAATTTTTTTAACCTAATATGTAAGCAGATATATTACACAAATGTAAAATATAGGGATTTTGTCTCTTTCGACACAGTTCGTCACATTCAATAGAGCGCATACCGCGTAAACGTTATCAATTTTCTTCCAATTTTCAATATTTTATTACTAAAATAATTCCTTTTTAGACTTTTTTTAATTTGAAAAGGTCATCATTTTCAAACAATTGAATAAACGTGAGTGGTGTAAAATAAAAAATAACCGTCAACTAAACCGTTTACAATGCTAATACCGTCAACTGTTGACACTTATTAAACGATTTTGATGTATTCCAGCTGTTCTTTACAATCGTTGTAGTGCAGCCTAGTGTAGACTAAGCATAATAAATAACATGTGCGTGTTACGATGCGTTGGGCGATAGCCTAATTGACGAGTTCAAATCTAGTTTAATTTTTAATTGTTGTATGTTATTGTCTTATCAAATTGCATTTTTGTGAGGTTCTCTCTATCTAATGATCACCTTCGACTGGAAGGACCACCCTAGTAAAATATTGTTGAAATAAATAAAATCAAACTTAATGTGACCAACATTAATTTGATGTGCTTATATGGACACAATGGCATAATATCTCTCCATATTTGGGCACATAAAATTTTTTTGTCAAACTAGTTTGATAGTGCAGAAAGGGTTAGGTTATTTATAAATGAAACAACCACATCAAATAAATCTAATAACACAGTTTGACCTACTTTAACACTTTTAATAAAAACATCAAATTACATAGACATATAAATAGGCCTATCTGGAATGTACAGTAAGCATAATGTACATATTCATATTTTTTTTTCCATATTATTAAATATTATTTATTTTTTCAACATTGAACGATTAATAATTCAGTAATACAATTGGTATTTCAGCCAGTATTAATTTATATCAAAAATTATTCTCTATTGTTATAAATCATTAAATACTTAATCAATGTCGTTACATTATTTTTTTTCTATTACCAGTACTAATTTAATTTATTCAATCCATTGTTCTGTGATGTACACATCATCTAAAATGCTCATATAACATAAAGACTTGCTACAGGCTGACTACATACACCTCCCCCATTTTTAAACCTTGAACTTGATACCTTCTCCCTTAAATTGATGTAGATAGATTGCTTGTTGATCGAATTTCGGTTGTTCCCCCTTATCTTATTTTCTTGAAACTGTTCTGAAAACACATTTTAAAAACTAGATTTAATTCGTCACTATGACGAATTATAGGTTATATGCATTGATTTAAATAAAGATAATTGATTGATTTAAGATATTTTGATTGATTGATTTTCTCAGAATCTTTAGTTATTTATAATATGATAGGATCTTGCTAACGCAAATACAATAGCCGGTATCATAATCCGATCAAAGATCCTTCTGCGTATATAATGTCATAAACCACATTTGTGTTTTTATCTAAATTTCATTATAAATCATCTGTATAATCTATACACTAAGAAATACAATTGAACAAACAATACGGATAATAAAAAAATATCTTATTTCGTTTCGTTTCCCAAGGTGAGACTCGAACTCGGTACCTTGAATGCTAAAGACACGAGCAAAGACCACCGAGCCATACACAACTGACTAAAAGTTATGGAAAGAATCCTCCGTGTATTTAGTATGCAGTAACCACTTTGGTGCAGATAGATTATTACATACCGCAATGAATTATAATGTTTTACTATGATGACATCTTTAAAAATTAAAAAAAATGATGCACTGTCAAACTATATACTTTTAACTTTAATATATGAACTTCTTAAGGAAGAAAGTTAATGTTAAGTTTGTTATTTTGGCCTAAGTAAATGTTATAATTTGTTTGATTGTCGAAATTAATTTTGTTAAATTTAATATGCCATTAATGATGAATTAATCAACTTTTGTTCTTCTAATTTCATAATAAATCATACATATGATACATACACTTCAAGAAAATTAAATAAAAAATAGGTGTTCCCGAGCATTCTAACGATATATATTAATTTTAAAATTTAGCATATTTTCACCATTTTGTTAACTTACACGTGCGTAGCCTGTCACTTTTGACTGATATTCTGTTTCGCGTTGAAAAGTGAATAAAATATGATGATATTATTAAAGAAAGGTTATACAACAGTAATCGGACAAAAACAGTGCGTCTAAATGTTGACCAAGTTACAACATGTTATGTTAACACGTTAAAGAGAAAACGCGTGCATAAAATCCGAGAAAGAAAGAAGAATAACTAGATCTAAACTCGTCACTTGAGGACGAGTTTGGTTATCCGCCAGCAACAAAACGTATCTTGCGTATTCAAGTACTTCTAAGTTATGACTTTTCCCAAAAAAAGTAGGCTATTCAAAATTAAAACTACCCTGCCCAGTGTAATAACCAAATAAACCCTTTTAATTAATTGTTTTCCCGTGAGGGGTCTCGAACCCGGTACCATCGTAAAACAATTAGATACTAGGGAGGTTTCGCAACCTTACGAATACGATAACGAAAACGGATACGTCATACATTTGTGAAACTTTTGAGCTGATCCCCATTTCATATTCGTAAAGCGTATTCGTGTTGACGAATATCACCTGTCATATTCGTAACTACAAAACGAGTATAGTTTTTGATCTATTTTGCACATTTTGCATTTGAATCAGGAATGATTCATGATTATAATAATAATACTAGATTTATTGAAAGTAATTTACTAAAGTAATTTACTAAAATGCCAAGTCAATTTTGATAAATAGCAGTTTTTAAAGTCCTCACTCGCTTTGATGTTACGTTAGGCCTAGGCAGCCAAGCACCAAGCAACACGTACCTGCGGTTCGCTCAAATTTACCCCAGTCATATTTTGGACGGCGCCCTCAATATTTCGTTGCCATGCGAAACAGATTTTTTATGGCTTACGAAAACGAATACGTGTGCGTGACGTATCCGTTTTCGTTATCGTATTCGTGAGATTGCGAAACCTCTCTATTGACAGTTTCAAGCAAAGATTCGACGGGGCCAATTCATCATTGTAACCTCCCCAGATAAGATCAATCACTTCTACCCAAACACCCCTGGACCAACTTATGACCAATCATTAGCCTCGTAAATGACGTATGAATGCTAATGAACCGAAGCCAATATACCCCCAAGTTTCAGAAGAGCCCAGACACACCTCACAGCCACTTCACGGAGCACACACCTCACAGTCACTTCTCCAGAAGAACATCTACACTCACACCTCACCGACAGCATCACCTGTTCCTTATACTTATAGTTGTATATTGTACTGAATCATTATTGTATCAAGTATTATTGAATAAACAATATATGTGTTACTGCAGTCAAGCGAGTAAGAGTCCTCATTACAAGTCAGTACCTCACCACAAAACACTATATTACAGGAGGGAGGCTTATAGAAAGGCCTGCAAAATTGATAATTTCTTGCACTTATATGGGCTAAAAAATCCTCAGCTGCCACCATGTAATGTTCTTTACACAATAACATATGCTAAGATCAATCACCGTTTATCTATCAGTCTTTATTTAAATATTGCTTACAGTGTCATTTCACACATGGTAATATTATAAGTCTCCATGTTCAAAGAGAGTTACGGGTAATGAATGCCTATGGGTAATTGACGTCATTATCTAATTATCTAAGAGGTACATTATATTACAGTGTCTAGAAAACAGATCTAGAAAACACCTGTTAAAAAAAGATTAGCCTAAATCACTATGAATATACAAAAAATTAAATTAGATCTCCTAAAATCCACCACAAAAAGATAAGCAAAACAGTATAAGCATGGGCATACTGTCTATTGTTTCACTATTGTGTGCGATTTACAAATTATGATTTTCTTGTGCAATATGAATAAAAATACTTGATTCAACTTGCACATAAAATTTAATAATATATGGTATTATAGTATATTTGGTAAAAGCTTGTACAAACCTGTTTGCATACATAAATAATACAAGTAGATTAAAAGAAATGATCAGTATGCTTTATTTAGAGAGACAATAAATTGGACAGCAAAAGTCAGCCTAAGTAAAAGATAGGTTTTGAACCATCTTTGCAGTGGTACGAGTATAATCGCACAAAGTGTAAAATTACAACGGGGATCCCCTTTTACGCCTAATATGGGTGCAAATTATGCACCATGATTTGTTACTTACAATCTAGATGCTTTTATTATTTTTATTGAAAGCTGAAATCTTTCTCAATTGCTCCTGTTTCTTTTAATATGCTTTCCTTACTTTTAAAATAATTCCAAAACCAATTAATATTGTCTTTTTTCTGTTGTACTGCAATGTATGGATTCATACTGAGTCCTTGAATCACCAGCTCCATGAAATGTCGAATTGCACCCTTCTTGGGAAAGCTGGCAATGTGAGTACCAAGAAAAATGTGCTCATGAAATCCAACATCTTTTTCTACTTCAAGACCTAAAAAAAAATGGATTTACAAAACATAAAATTATACAGAGATAGAGGGTTGCAGTTTGGGTCATGCACAGTTTATATTTCCTTTAAACTAAACCTCTCATACCTTTTGTTTCAACTATTTCAAATTGTCTAAGGTTAATTTTCCTTCTACTATAGTTGTCCATTGTGGATTAAACTTATAAATTATTAAAGTTGTATTGTGTCCCCCTGAAACAATTTTTTTTACATTTTTTTATTGAATTTAATTTTAATTTCACATGAAAGTTATCCACTTTGACCAAAAATTGGATGAAAAAAATAAATATTTACCCGAGAAAATCCTAATTTAAAGTAAACAAGGCCTGCTGCAGTCGCGTGCGCAAGTTAGTGTTTACTGACCAACCAACCGTCATAGTGAGCTGTAGAATCGCGTTGCACGTGACTAAAAATGGTCAACCTGAAGTCGGTTAGCTGGCAGCCAACTGGCTTCCAGATTAATTTAACCCTGAATTAGTTTTGAATTATGCATATTGTATGATTCTTGACTCTATGATCTCCTCTCGACCATATTCAAATCAACAACAAAAATACAACGTGTGACCAGGGAGTTGGTGTGAAGATGGCAAGACGATGTGGGTTCTGTAGTTATACAAACAAGAAAAACAATTACTCCTATTTTGAAAATACTATGGCTACACCTTAAATGCATATACAGTCAAAGCTTCTGGACCCTGACCGGGGGAGCAGCCCCTAGCCTACGGAAGGAAGGGTGGTGGGGAACAATGTACTCTGATTATCGATTTGAGATATTAAACAAAGCAAGGAATTGAGTTTCATAATGTTTGTTGTCCCATCTGGCAGATTTTATTACTGGCGATTTTCGCCACACGATAATTTTAAGTTATATGAATTGATATTTGATTGATACACGATGATCAAAGGAGGGAGAGAGAAAGAATTGAAAACGCCAGCCGCCTCCGAAAACTTTGTTTAAAGACCCATTCCCTACAATTTGTGACGTTTTGTAGAAATAATGCATATATATTACTTTAAAAACATTAAACCAGGCCATTCCTTGTCTTAAATGTACATTTTATGGTAAATTATGATAAGAAGAGAGAAACAATACACTACCTAAGTAGCTTGCATTAAATTTCCGCTTGTTAGCCGTCTTTAGGCCTAGTCTCAGAGGCTTAGTTTTGTAGGCCTTTATTGTCTTTCTGTTTTTGCCAGACTCCGTTGATACAAATTGGGGGAAACCTTCTTCCATTTGTTTTGGCCTCACGATTGATCGAAAAGTGGGTGAATTACAGAAGAAAAACAAAAATATCAATCCGAGCCCAATGCACGTTGGTATTTATAGTGCCAGGCCGCTAAAATTATTAGAATCACCTTATTTTTCACATTTGTAACCATTTAAAGACGAAAAAAGTTATCTCAATTACATTAAATGTAGTTTGTGACCTTAAATTAGATCTAAAAAATGTAGCGTTTGCATTCTGACAGTGAATTGGCTACTTTTTTTGTATCAAGAATCGACAGTAAAATATTGATTTTTGTTTTAAATAGAGGTTCTTTTAAACAAGAAATATTACAAAAACGCTGCTCGCTGGTTGAGTAACAGTGTGGCCATACGATGACGTCAGAACATCCGAGAAGTAAAGATTCAGCATGATTTCATATCTACATCTGCTTACATATTAAATAAAAAAAATTGGGGGTATAATAGATTCAAAATAGGCATAATTTTGACAATATTTTGTAACTTTTTCGACTAAAACGCGCGCAAATGGTCTAAATCAACGAGTTCGTATGACGTCATTTAATTAAAATCTGTGAAAAAATTTAAAAGAAGCTAATTTCAACTGATTTTGGTAGGTATGGATGGGTATGGACAACTGCCAAAAAAAAAGAAGGGAAGATAGGGGCTGGGGAAAATTTTTTATTGGAGGTCAAAGGTCATTGACCGTTGCCAAATAGCTATAATTCTTGTATGAATCGTACTAGTATTTCGTCACCAGAATATGGTATCTAGGTAAAATTGGTGTGAACAACAAGGTGCACGTGGTCGATGGAGGATGGCTTCTTCATCAGGTAAAATGGGCCAGCGGAGCAACTGTCAAGGCTATAGTTGATTCTTATGTCAGGTATGTTTGGCTACGGGGAAGAATCATCAACGAAAGACCATGAGCATATACGCCAGATGGCTGGAAAGAAGGTTTCTCCGGACTTGAGTGTCACACTGGACCTGACTGTGTCATGTGATAAATGAGAAGAACAAAGGAGCTAATCACGATGATATCTACAGAGATGGCAAGACAGCATATCACTGTACGCCAAGCAAAGGATGATGGTGACACACTGATTGTTAGATCTGCAATGGATTTGGTCGTAGGTGTTAATTCCCCAGTTGTTGTTGTCGCCCAGGACTTGTATCTTCAAGCAGACTTTGATGGTCTTTACGACATCTCTACCATAGACATCGGTGACCGCAAGGAGTTCCTCTTCAAGTATGGCTGGTCTGGAAATGACACTGTTTCATGCATTCATGGACATACCAAATGTGCTCTTTACAAATCCAAATTTCCTGCCAGTGTCACCACTTCACCTGTCTCCCAAATTCGAACAGCCGGATCAAAGGCAATGCAGATCACATATGGCTGTGGGGATACTCCTCTTGAAAAGTCTCGCTATCTTAAGTTCAAGAAGCAAGCAGCCAAAGGAAAGATCGATCCTGACCGTCTACCACCAACGGAAAATGCAAGTTGGGATATGGAGGCATCTGAACACCTCGGTTCTTGAACCCAAAGGAAGAGGATGGGAATTAGACTCCAACAGAAAACTTAAACCTAAGATGCTCTCTTGTGGTATTGCGCCAGACAACCTTCTCAAAGGAATCTGCTGCAATTGCAAGGAAGGCGAAAGGCAATGCCAAACCATGAGATGCAGCTGCATGAAAGCTGGCATGTCGTATGTATCTGCATGTGGTGTGTGCAGTGGACATTGCGAGAATGGAAAGGATAACACAGATGCAGAAGAACTAATTGACAGCGATGAAGAGGAAGCACTATAATTATTATTTTGGTGATCAGTTACTGTAAGTATTATCAGCATTATCTAGACCTTGTATTTGGTGGTCAAGACTTGGTTTAGGGTCATTGTCAAATTTAGTTTGACCCATTTATTCTGTGCGTTTTGACACCATGTACGCCTCAATAAGTCAAATTTAATGTTTTGGGATTTTTGTTAATTTAAAAAAAACAATCACTAATAGCATGTTCATGATAGAATAAATACTTTTGACCATGACCTCATTTTTTAAGTTGTTTGGTTTTGTTCCAAGTTTTCTTCCTTTTTATTCTGCATATTTTAACATCAATTGTATGTTGCTGAAATATCAATCTGGGGTAGCACTCATTTTGTTTAGCCATTTGGCGAAAGTCAAAGTATTTTTTTTAGTCAAATCAGTTTATCTATAGCCAAAATGGCTAAAGTCCAATTTTTTTATTTAGCCAAATGAATCGGTTTTTAACCAAAATTAAAAATTGTTGAAATATAATGGTAAAAACATTTTAGTCTATTAATCTATGTCAACAGGTCTATACACTGTTCCCTTAACGTTTTTGTAAGGCATTTAGCGAGAGAATTATGCCTAAATCACTGTATGATTTAAAAAAAAAAAAAAAATAATTGTTTTTAATCATACAGCATTCATACAGTTATCAATTTAATAAGAAACATTTTACAGTTTTTTTAAATCCCCTGAACGCTATGTTATTTTTGTTTTTTACGCTTGGCTGGTCATGTTTGTTTGATGGCTTCCGTCGCGTACCAGGCGAAAATCGTGTCCTGAGACTTCACGGTCACCGCCGCGCAGCGGGTGAACGTATTGGGTATGCTCAAGAGGTGCGAAAGTGCAGTAGCTCCAGCCCAGGCCTACAAAATTATGTACAACGGTACGTCGTATGCTAAAAATATTGAGGAAAATTTCTAGCAAACGAACACTCGTATCTTTCTATCCCTCAGGGCTGCGCCGAAGCGTTTCTGTCAGGTGGAGAAATTTATATCATCCCGATTATTTGTTACACAACAACACAGAAGCCGGCGGCCGGCCCCGCTCAGCTGTAAAAATGCATGTGTGTGTTAGCTAAATCCCAGTTAGAATCTACCATTTCCCGAATGTTGTTTTGTTTACTCTACTGACCACGCACGAGGGAAGTTTATTAAGGGTAAAATATGAAACTACATTAAATTGGCTAAAATGCATAATGCATAAATATTTGATTTCGATAAGATTAAGACGTCATTCATCGAAGATACTATAATGTTTCTTTTTAATCTGAAAAGTACACCCCTATCGAAAAATAGACAATCCCGGTAAATAGCCGACCGCCATCGATCGTTTGTGCAGCGTGCAACACGTGATAGTTTGGGTAGACTTCATCATCCATGTGTCGTGTAACGTCTGTCTCTCTGTGCAGTATAGTCCTGCTACCTCCATCATATTGAAATAAAAGCGACGCCTGGTACAACGAAACAAGTTGACGAAAATGGAGCTTGAAGTAAACAACATGATAACGAAAAAAATAAATGCTTGGAGATCGACAAATGAACCTTTTAGTTGGACTTTATGCTTTAGCCAAAATGATTATTTGATTATCTATTTAATCATATGTCATCGCCAAAATGGCTAAAGTAGCCGTTTTATTTTTCGCCAATCTGGAAACGTTTTCGCCCATGGCGACTTGGCGATCGGCCAGTGCGAGCCCAGTCATATGCCATTTTATGTAGAAAATTTGACTTTTTGACCTTTGACCACATTTTTAGTGGTCAAGATTTGATAAAAAAAATTGAAGGTGCACAAGTTCACGTAAATGTCGATATGTTGACAAAGTTACGATATGTTCTGTTTTCACGTTTTAGAGAAACACGACATGTCACGTCTAAAGTATATATAGTATACACCAGAGCCATATATATAAAGAGTTACGACATTGGATTATAGTCACGTGATATGCAGATCAATTTGTGTCAAACTTGTCTCCGTTAATGCATGTAAAGTATAGGAGCAACAAAATACTTTAAACTTTTTCTTATATTTAAAAAAATGTAATTGCACATTTTACGGTGAAATATCGATGTGCACAGCGTACAGAAGTACTTGCAGCAAAGAATATTGCGCGCGCGTGCGCTAGTACATTATAAAGTTTGATTGATTGATTTTGGAACGAAACATCCCATAACTACGTCCTATTAATGACAATTATGTAATATTTTCAATCCATAATGCATGCTTTGATGACTAAATAAAATAATAAAGTGTCGTGGATATATTTGTTAATATATTGAATAGGGTATGAACAATATTAAAATAATAAGGGCAAATTATTACAAATAAAATGATGAACGAGTCTCTGAAAGTTTGTGTCAAAAACACACAGAGAGCCATATATTGTATAAAAAGAGGGGTGAATTTGTGTGTTTTTTGTATTGGTTCATGCTTTGATGTATCCTGACTTGCATGTAGGCCCTAGCATTTATTCTTTTGTTATTATAGACACAATATATATGTTACCAAATTAATACCATTAATAAAATAATTACTAAAGTAAAAACGGAATATAAGCGTTATTTCATAGACAAAAAAGTCTAAAAATAACGCATGAACTACAGGAAAACGCTATACAAAATAGACGCGCGCGCCCTCAGCGTGCGAATTCTTTGACACAAAAATGGCTTCTAATTTTCTATGTCGTAACTCTTTATATATATGGCTCTGGTATACACTATATATTCTATACGTACATACATACAGTGCAGAAAAGGTGAAAATAAGTGACCAAAGTTATTGACGCTTTTAAACATGACGATGTCATCACAATTTTAATGGTAAATCATGCGAAAGGTAATTGATTGACCTAGACAAAATAAAAAATGGGGAGAAATGGAATACGGATAAGTAGAGATGCGCTCTATTAAATGTGAGCTATGACAAAAAAGACAAAAATCCTATATTTTATATTCGAGTGACCATACGATGACGTCACAATGTCCAGTTAGCCATATTGATGTATGATCCGATATCTACAACTCATCTATTTTCATAATATGTAATAATAATAAACTTCACCATGTAGTTTAGAAACTATGACTGTTTAAAAAAAGGCATAATTTTGACGAATTTTTAAACTTTTTCATTAAAAAACGTGCGCAAATTGTCCAATTCGACGTGCTCGTTATGACGTGATTTTAAGTCAAAATTGTTTGAAAGTTGGTAAAATTACTAGAAAAGGCTGGAAAAACATAAATCACGAAAAAAAATATGTTTTTAGCGCTACGTGTGTACCGTGGGAATTTTTGACATGCTTAAAATTACATGAAACGCGTAGAAATTTGATTAGAAATTGACTTTTCAAATTTTTAATTTTTAAACGTGTGTGCGCGCGTAACTTTCTGTGAAACATGCCATTTTTAATCCATAGAAAGTTTGCCCTTGATATTACTTAAATTTTCACCAAGTGTCAATAAAAAATGACTTTTGGTTTTTAATCTATGATCAATCATTGAAATTCATAAAATCGCGTGTAAATCATGTTGCGCAACTCTAAAGTCATAATACGAAGTTTCTTGCACATCTACAGCTACAAGTCAATCTTATGACAAAGTTATACAATGTTGGCCAGAATTAGAGATATGCGTGCAACAAAATTCGTGGAAAGGAAGAAGAATATAGAAAAAAAAGAAAAAGAAAAAAAAAAGATCCTGACAATAGTGTTAGTGTTAAAAGTCGGAATGGAAAGGAGATTGTTTGAAGACGAGCGTTTAATTGAGGAAGACGGAAGATTGAACAATAAGGAGTTGCAGTAGTCGAGCCGAGATGAAATGAAGGCGTGAGTGAGAATTTGAGAGGTGGTAAGGTAATTTTCGGATACGACCAATATTGCGAGCATGGAAATTAGCAGATTTGCAAACCGAGCTTATATGTTCAGCGAAATTTAGGTGGTGATCAAAAACTACACCAAGATTTCTTACGGATGCAGCTGCGTTAATTTGTGTAGTTCCAATATTCAGAGGGCGGAAAACAGGTTTGGGAAAAAGAAACTTGGAGACAAAGATAATAAATTCAGTCTTATTGGCATTGAGTTTGAGCATGTTGTTTGTCATCCAGATTTGGATTCGGATATGCATTTTACAAGCTTGAGGAGTGAAGAATTATAGTCGGACAGAGGGTTAAACAAGATGTATATTTGAATGTCATCGGCATACATATGAAACTGAATCTTATTTGAATGCAAAATAGCAGCGATAGGTAACATGTAAAGTGAGAACAGAAGTGGTCCAAGGATAGACCCTTGAGGAACACCACAATTTATAATCAAGGGGCTATAACCAACTAGATTTGAACTCGTCACCGAGTTAGGTTATCCACAGCGCAAACGCCACATGCATGTCATACGTTAGAATATTGCGCACAGAAAAACGATTATGCCATTGAAAAAATGTTAGTGTGCTCTCTATTTTGTGTCAAGTCTAAGTATATACAGTATACACTATTGTATACGTACTACATACAGTGCCGAATAGGTGAAAATAAGTGACCTAAGTTAATTGACGCTTTTGATACCTTGTTCATTATTGACAGGGTACTGCCACAGTTTTCCTTCTTCAGTTAGCATAGTCATTTCATCAAATCCATTACCTATACTATAAAATGTTAACATCCTTAATTCCTTCTGTTTCTCTATTTCCCAGATACTTGCCTTTGTGTCTATTGTTGGAACTGTAAAATATGAATGGGAGTTGGAAAAGCATAAGATCCTGACTTGAATTGGGAGCTCTCTTGTTATTATTCTGCATATTGAAAAAAGTATATTTACATAGGGACCAATGTATCTGCACTTTACATTGTTTCACCAAAATCCAAAATTTAAATCCACCCCCGCCGCCCCACTCCAATAGAACATCATTTGGAATAAACACGGCACACCCCTTTAATTCCTCAAATAAATGCCCCACAACGTGATACACAATATTGTATTACTTATTTCTATATTTATATATTATATAGAATTCACAACTGCCATGATCTACAATTTACCAACCATTTTGATACAATTTTTATTTAAACCAAAAAAAAATAACTCCTCCCCCGAATAAACGCCATGCACTGATAATATTTATTATTATTATTCCAATTTAAATCATTCAATTATGGCTGGCCTATTTAGAATGCTACAGTACAATACTTTATAATAATCAAAATAACAACAACATTATTGCTGCATGGTAACTCTGTCATCATGTTCTATTGCTTTATACAAATCACAACAATGTAAATACTCCATTTTTTGGTAAAAGACAAAAGAAATAAACCTACCATTTTTATCCTTTTCTAATGGTTCAAATATATTCAATCTGTATCTCTCGAATATTGAACGCCTTTGGATGAAACAAGAAAATACTTTTAGGGATCACATCAAAAGTATTCTTCTGTTATTTAATGAGACAGCAATAAACAGTTTGTTTGGTTAACCAGAAATTTCTGGAATAACTGCAGCAGCAGAATAACTTTGACATGGTCCCTTACTTTCCATATATTCAATTTAACTAGCTTCACAGTAATACTATGCTCAACATTATTTTGATGTCATCAAAATAGATCACACAAACAATATTGTTGTCTCAATGCGCTGTGGACAGTAGTTTTCAACTACATGCTTCTCTCTAAAGGGTCACGTCATGTCTGTGCTGCCAACTATAGCACTATCAAAACAGAATATGAAGTAAGAAACTCAAGACATCCAGAATTTGTGTGAACAAATTCACCTAGTTGAAAACAGGCTTTATGAAGTAAAAAAACCTACTTGCGTTGCCTTTTGTAAGGCATGTTCTGTGAGGTCGTCTTATAGTCTTTCATATCCGCCACATCTGTGTCTACCTGACTGATAAAAACTTTTTTAAAATGGCCATCATTTTTCTCTTGGACGTTAACCTCTTTCTGAGCTTCGTTCTTATTTTGTTGAACTTTCAACCCTGACATAAGGGAAGTTAAATTACTTGCATCTTCTGGTTGTTCCGAACTACGTAAACTGTGAAGAAGGTCAGATTCAATACTGTATTCTTCACCCTGCTGCAATATATCCGGCCTGTTAAAATATAGAAATTAATAATTTCAATATTGTAGAAGATTAGATCCATTATCAAACATGTTTTTTCTTTTTCTTTTATCCTTTTGGATGTCGGATATCACAGCTATCTGTACAGTATTTTCACTTAAAATGTTGTTGTTCAATTTACCTGAAAAAATCGTATTAAACCCAAAAAAATGTAAAATTGGCTGACAGCAAACCGGTTTTGGTTTAATATAACAGTTAATTTTGTCTTTCTAATTGGAAACATCTTTTTCTACAGAAGTATTAACTTCATGTACAAAATGGCCTATTCAAAGTCTGATTTTATTAATCATGTTTTATGTTCTTTAATTAAACGAATGACAATGCAAAATTTAGGTTATAAACTAGGCAATACAAACATTACATTAGGCATTACCAAGCACAACAAACCTTTCGGAAATCCGTTTGGCTGCCAATGTCTGGGCATCCTGTCTCTCCAATTCATTAATGAGATCCTCTTCTGCCTCTTCACGCTCTGGTAGTGATGCTACGGTTTGCTTTAATGCATCCCTAAATCAAGGTGAAAATTTTTATTTTACTCAATAAGTATAAATCTGTTTCATTAATAAACCCTAAAAAAACACATTTACAGCTATTGCCAAATTGGTGCAGTTTTGTAAAAGATAACATTTGTTTATTATGACACACTATACAGTACTTCATAGTCACGTACGTCGGAGGGCTATACACTTTATGCATGCTGACTGCCAGTGATCTAAACAATAGGTGCATACTGTATACTTGTCTGGCGGTGTCCCTTTGTACAAATTGTTTATACAGCTCACTGCGGTATACGCGTCAATATCACCTGCGCTGTTTCATGGTTACATCAAGGGACAACAGTACAATAATAACAAAAAAAAAAAAATGATTGTGTTGGCCACATGCAACTGACTGTTAATCACGTGATACTGGACTACGCGATTATAAATTTTGGGGGGATCCAATTAAGTTTTAACTAAATAAACGCTTTGATTACACAGTGTTTGAGACACGTTTCGAATAGTTACTGTATCAAATTTTTAAACACCCTCATAATTAATGGATTAATGATCTGCAAAGAACAGATTGCAGTCGCACGAGGTTGTTGAGGTGGTGTTTCTTGGTTTTACTTTATAGTGCTACGATCCAATTACAAACTTGTTAAATGATTTAAAAGGCATAGAATCGCCAAGCAAGTAGGCCTATAGGTTTAATAAAAATTTACCTAAGATTGTCATAAGCTCTTTTGTTAAAACTTGTTAGCCTAGACCTACACCTTGATCGATCGCTGACCGGTGATAATTTCACCGGCGAACTATGGCTCATTACGGCCTAGGCCTACATTTCAATGTTATATCGTTAATGCTAGTGTAATTACGTATGAATAAAACAATATAAAACTCAATATTGTTCATCTGAAATAATATCTTAACTCGCTTAATGTAACAGCATACACACAGAAATAGTTTATTTCGATCTTGATTGTTTTTGGCTTTATTTAAAGTTTAGCTAGGCCTAGCCTACCTAGCAGCCCTAGGCTTTATGCCTGACAAACCTAGGACTACTTTATTTAATAGACTATTTTTTTAAATTGAAACAACATTTGTAGCTGGCATAAAGCCTAGGATGCTATGAAAAGTGTTTTTAAATATGGTCTTTTTGTATCCTATAAGCCTAAAGATTATGCTCTGCACAGATCTTATATATGCATCCTCCATGTACTAGGTTGTAGTAGTTGTGTAGTATGTGGAAAATAAATTAAATTGAATCCTTTGTGTAAATTATATATTTTTTTGCCGGCAACACAATTTTGGTCTGGGGGAAAAAAATGTCCTACCGACATACCCACTTTTGGGATTTATACCCAAAACGTGGCCAACACAATAACATTTTTTTTGCCCTAATAAGTAGGCTACACTTGTTTTATTTTAAAACTTACAGCACTACTGGTCTCTTGGATGACTGAACATCTACATTTTTAAATCTGTTAACATGTTGTTTTTTGTAAATTTTTTTCCCAAAATCTTTATTAACTTTTATTCCTTTCAAAGCTGCCATCAATTTACTTTCTTTAGGTTCTCGATTGCCACCACCATCATGATTTCTGTTGTTGGCTTCACTACAATATCTAACAATTTTAACAACTCTGCAAAAGCTTTTTGTCCTATTCCTGCATATGAGAAGTAAAAAGAAAAAAGAATTACTTTAAACGATTTCAAGTGACCAAAAGGGCTAGCTGGTCTTTAATTTAAAAAAAGCAGAAGCAGTAGCAACCGGCCATATTGATTTATTTTCAGTCACATTCAACAGCAGGAGACCCGCCACTATATAGAATGGATTAAAAATATAATTAATACTGTACAGGTAAATAAACAATATAGGCCTAAAATATTTTAAAAACTTATAAACAATATCAAACAGGTAAACATCAAAATAGTGGTCAATGGAAATATAATCA
This sequence comes from Antedon mediterranea, assembly GCF_964355755.1. Classification (NCBI taxonomy): domain Eukaryota; kingdom Metazoa; phylum Echinodermata; class Crinoidea; order Comatulida; family Antedonidae; genus Antedon; species Antedon mediterranea. The sequence goes on along the minus strand of NC_092676.1, from coordinate 11,540,800 downwards.
ATTTTGAAAACTAGGTCTACAAGGCTAGACAAGTAAGAAAGGATGAACTTGAACTTTATTATCATAATTTATTATATTAATAAATTGAATTAAGTCTCTGATTTTCATTCTTTAATTTATGGAAATGTTGCTTGCTCAGCCAGGTTCGTTGATCTTGATCCAAGAGCCGTGTAGTCGACTACTGGCCAAACAATACTAGTATAATGGAGCAAATAATTAAAATCAAAGTCTGCTTTATGTATTTGTCAAAGAAAAAATAATCTGTTTGCCTTTTTAAACATATGGTCAATTGACAGGTCCATGAGAGGTTATTAGAAATCACGACTCCTAATAATTTAGTTTTATTTACACATTCGATCGGCTTATTATTTAAACATATCGTATATTTTAGTGTATAAGACGCACCCCTAACTGAGAGTAAAATATCCATATTTTTTATATCACCGATGTATAAGACGCACTTTATATATTTCATCAAAACAATGTTTTTTTTTTTAAATTTTAAGAAGGCGCACGACTTTACAGACAATCGTATTTGATTAGTATCTATGTATCCGAGACATGTGTACGCTAGGTCCCAAACCAACCCGTACCAATGCCAACTCGTACCCAACTTGTCTAACTCGTACCCAATAATTGGTCAACTCATACCCACTTTGGCTAACCCGTAACCATGCAAACTCGTTTGTTTAGAAAATTAATTAATTCCTCTATAACAGCTACGTGTTTTTGCTGACCGGGATTTCTCTTTTATAAAAAAAAATGTATTAGTTGTCAAATAGACAACGCAACAACAAATAGACAACTTGTGTAAGAGCGTGTGGCGCAGTGTGTTGGACGTTCGACTACTGATCGTGAGATCGAGGTTCTAATCCAATAGACTGTGGGCTACCGTAACCCCCCTCCCCCCCTGGGGATTTTATGACCCATACATTTTTGGAAACCTCGCACACATATAGGTTTTCAAATCAGGTTGTCTGCACATTGCGCAGTGGTGCGTAAACCGATGAGGGCGCTTTTTCCAAAATGGCCGCCAAATTTAATAAAATATTATATATATTGATAAAACAGTAATTTATATGCTAAAATTAACTTGTTTTTTAATTGTTCTGTATTGAAATAATGTGTGGTCAGGTCATGGTATATGTTTGTATTCCGAAAAGTCAATATAGAGGGCGCATTTCAAAATGGCTGTCGAAAATCATAAAACTTAACAAAATTGAAGTAATTACTAGAAATGATTATATAAACAATCAGAAAAATGTCAGAATGTCATTTTACCATTCAATAATTTAACTGGTACTGACATTATTTGATTAAACTAATAAAATAATATTATTATTATTAAAATAATACAAAAACAACAAATTAGTTGATGCATGACATTCAACTTTAAACCAATCAGAACACAGATAGCAGTGTAGTAGTCTAGTTGATCAGTTGTATGAAACCAGTCTAGTCATATAACATTGAGCTAAATTATCGAAGAAAATTGTGCTTTTTCAACAACAAAGTTAATTCATAGTAAGTATTACAAGCAATTTGCTCTCCTAGTACAGTACATGGTGCAAAATGTGGACTAGCCTAGGCCTAGGAGAACTTGGTAAAACTGCACAGTTCTGGCTTAACTATATGGATCGAGTTTGGCTTATCCTTCAATTTCAAAGAGCAACTAAGGAAAACAATTTTGATTTGCATTTAGCTAGCCTACAAAGAATGTGTAGTCTGTTTTTTAGCTACGACCACCAAAACAATGGTGTATTTCCTGTCTCTCCTAAACATATCAGAGAGACATCCCGGAGCAGAGGAGCTCTTGCGATACAATGGTTTCAGCGTTAAACGATCACAAATTCCGATGTCGAGAAATGCTGTTGACATCACAATTGAACAAACTATCAACCGTCACGTAAAGTGCCATGGTGGAATCATAGAATTCAGCAGGATCTATTCGGCATATCATAGGTGGTGCACGACAAGACACAGTAGGGCTGGTTACCAGCAAGCCACAATGGAAATGGCAGACATGGATAACATGGAATCAACTTCACACAAGGGCTTGAAGTCCTCACACATCATCAACAGTGAACAAGATACTTGCAAGGTTCTAGCAGCATTTCATAACTTTGTAAATCCTTTTGTTGTTGAAAACAAGAACGTCCTCTACTGTCTGTCATCAGGCGCACCAGTATCAGATGAGATCGAACATGATCTCCTCCAGGCTGATAATATTGGAAAACAGGCTTACGACAAATTTGTTACGCAACGACTTGTTGAAGGCACAGTAAGTTTTCATCATCCAATCAAGAAGTGTAAACTAAAGACATTTGTACAACTTGCCAAATCCTGTACGATCTCGGGACAGTCAAAGAAGACCAAAGAAGTAAAAGCTGAAAGAAATGTATTTGGTCAGCTTGTACTTTTAGCAATGAAGCATGACATTAGTATGGAGAGGGTGCTTAGTTTCTCATTGGGCCCTGTTCCATGGGCACTTGCAACGGCTGATGGTGTTCCAGTGAAGACAGACAAGGCAAAGCTTATGCATGCATTGGCGAATCAAACACAATAGAAAGGCCGGCTGGAGAAACCACATATATGGTTGACGGAATGGCTCTGCTGCAAGCACAGATGGCTTTGCCTGATACATTTGGAGAGCTGGCAGAGAGTATATTTGGACAGCTGCCTAAGGTAAAACGTGTGGACTTTGTAACTGATACCTACCTCCCACTATCCATCAAAGGAATTGAAAGGGCTAGAAGAGGTTCTTCTAAATCCCATATAATTAAAGGAGTCAAGACTAAAGTGCCACGAGACTGGAAATCGTTTCTGTCAAGCGATGACAATAAAATGACACTAACAGAATTTCTACTAAGTGAATGGAAAAAGAATAAATATGCACCAAATCTTCATGGAAGAGAAGTTGTATTTGGCTATAAGAATAATAGTCCAAGAGCATTAGGGTTTGACCCGGAAATTTCTGGTAACAAGCTAATTTTTTCAGGAAAGGTCGAGAACTATGATTGGAACATCATACTAAAAGTCCCGAAAAATCCTCCTTGTGCTCACCGAGAAATCCAAGATGGCGTCCAAAATGGCTGCCATTTTAAATTGGTCTATAACTTTGTAACCGCTTGTCGTAGAGTATCGATTTTGGTGTCAAATAGTTCACAATATATACATTCCTATTTGCTCTAACAGAAAATTTTGTCAAAAAATGGCCGCTACTACAGTTTCTGGCAGTTTGACCTTTGACCTGGTCTTATCATATCTCGGTAATGGCTTGTCATAGAGAATTAAGATTAGGCCCAAATTGTTCAGACCATGCATATTTTTATTTGCTGTAATGAAATATTTTATCCCAAAATGACCGGAAGTGAGGTTATTGACCTCTTATTGACCTATTCATAATTCTTTACCGTATCTCAAGAAATATTTGTCGTAGAGCATTACTTTTGGTGTCAAATTGTTTGGAACATATATATTTCTATTTAGTCTAATACAACAGTTTGCCCTAAAATGCTCGGAAGTAAGTTAATTTATTGAAAACTTTAAAAATCAAAGAGCTACATAGGCAGAGGATATGAATACTGTAGAAAAAATCTAAATTTTAACTCTGCCTTAAAACATGTTTTGGGCATAGCACATCATCAGGTAACCTTGAGGGTAAATTTTCCTGTAAGGGTATGAACTATACAAGAAAAAAAACAAAATAATCATTTATTTAACTTTGATAGAACAAAGAATATCATGGGACACGTATTGAAATTCTCATACTAGTTATGGTTGAAAAGTTATTGCTACAATATGTCACCTATATGTAGATGAATACATTTTAAATGCGTTATTCGTCTGTAACTCGCATTACAGTACATACGCGAATTAGTGCTTTTGTTGAAATCACGTCATTATTTTTATTATTTATTATAATTATGATAATTATTTTTGTTCAGAGAAGTAGAAATTTTATGTAATTTAGGAAATGTATAGACTTTATGATACTGTGAGTGTGAGAATGAAATGTTCAGGTCATATACATTTCGCATGGAAATGTTCAATTGGCAGGGAACACTATGTACATGGCATATATTATACTCCGGATTGTCAAAAACCTAATGTTAAAGACCATTTTATTTGTAAAAATAATGCATTTTGAAACATGAAACCAGATCATTCCTTGTTTTAAAAGAGAATGCACTCTTTGATGTTCTCTAACCTCATAACGTCATAACTTTTGGGCAAACATGCAACAACACCCATACAGATGAACATGATGATAATGATGTGAAAGAAGCAACAAACACCAAGATGTTGAAGATGCAACATCAGATGATGAATGACTGTAACAGAATGCTGCTGATCAATGTTGAAGTGACCCTTTATTTTGCATATTTTTAATATTTAATAAATCATATATAGGGCATATGGCGATGCTTTTTTCATCTTTAAACAGTTAAATATGTAACTGGGGGACTAGCTCAAATGGTAGAGCTCTCACTTACCATGTGAGAGGTACCGGGATCATTGCCCGGGTATTCCAATCTATTTTTCATAGATTTCAGCAAGGACCAAATAAAATCTGAATCTGGAAAAGAAAGTCTATGCATGCCGAGTAAAGAGCGTTTGACGTGAAATACCTAGGGTATATTCTCTTTTTATCATAAATAAGCCATACAACGAACATTTAAAGCAAGGAATGTTTCAAAATGCATTATTTTTACAAAGTCAACAATGTCATATACATGGCTGCAGTCGCGTGCGTAAATTTGAGTTATTGTTTACTGACCGACCGACCGACCAACTGACCGAAATTGCTGAGAATGTTTAAAAATGTTCACATTTTTAAAAACATTTATATTTTCCTCCAAGTATTAAATAATATCCAGTGTCAAAATAACGAAAAAATATGAATATGAGTTAGTGTTTACCGACTGACCAACCGACCGAAATTGCTGAAAAGGTTAAAAAATGTTGAAAAATGTTTAAAAACATTTATATTTGCCTACAAGTATTAATATCCAGTGTCAAAATAACGAAAAAATATGAATATGAGTTAGTGTTTACCGACCGACATAGTGAGCAATAGAGTCGCGTTTGCACGCAACTCAAAGTTGCATATAAATGGTCGGATATGTGCTGTGTACATAGGTATTTGCCAATTGTCTTTTGTTTACTTAATTAACCAACTTTGATTAGCCACTGAAACCTCGACTAAGAAATACCGGAATGGTGTCCGGCGGGGGATAGTTTATTATCATTAGTTAAGGTCCTATGTAAAGCACCTAGAGGGGTCAGTGATCCATTAGGCGCTATATAAATACTGTTTATTATTATTTTACTGACAGTTATTCTTTGTAATTTATTGACTTTATATTTTCTTTTTGTAACAATGCGCTTTACCTGATGATGCCCAAAACATGTTTTAAGGCAGAGTTAAAACTTTGATTTTTATTTTACCTACATTATTAATATCCTCTGCCTATGCAGTTCTTTGATTTTTTAAGTTTTCAATAAATTAACTTACTTCCGAGCAGTTGAGGGCAAACTGTTGTATTAGACTAAATAGAAATGTATATGTTCCAAACAATATGACACCAAAAGTAATGCTCTACGACAAATATTTCTTGAGATACGGTAAAGAGATATGAATAGGTCAATAAGAGGTCAATAACCTCACTTCAGGTCATTTTGGGATAAAATATTTCATTACACCAAATAAAAATATGCGTGTTCTGAACAATTTGGGCCTAATCTTAATTCTCTATGACAAGCCATTACCGAGATATGATAAGACCAGGTCAAAGGTCAAACTGCCAGAAACTGTAGTAGCGGCCATTTTTTGACAAAATTTTCTGTTAGAGCAAATAGGAATGTATATATTGTGAACTATTTGACACCAAAATTGATACTCTACGACAAGCGGTTACAAAGTTATACACCAATTTAAAATGGCAGCCACTTTGGACGCCATCTTGGATTTCTCGGAGAGCACAAGGAGGATTTTTCGGGACTTTTAGTATGATGTTCCAATCATAGTTCTCGACCTTTCCTGAAAAAATTAGCTTGTTACCAGAAATTTCCGGGTCTGCCTATACTTATGAACTAATGCTCTTGGACTATAAATGCATAAGTCTGAAGAGCAATGATGGCCGAGAAACTATGTCTGAGGAACTTACACAGTTATCGTCAACACAGGAAGAGGCTGATACGAAGTTGATTCTCCACTGTCTGCAAATTGCCAGAAATTCATCACCCAATTCTACCATAATCATTCGATCTCCAGACACAGATGTCTTCATTCTTCTGCTTCATCACACCCAGGAACTGACAATACTATTTGATACAGGTGTTGGCAATAAAAGATGTCTTGTAGATGTGCATAAAGTCATAAGTGATGTGGGAAATGATGTGTGTCATGCCCTTCCCGCATTACATGCATTCAGTGGTTGTGACACAACCAGTGCATTTGTTCGTAAGGGGAAACTACTACCTTTGAAGATCCTCAAACAGCACCAGGAATTTCTTGGTGCATTTCTGACTCTTGGCCGATCATTGGAAATTGCAGATGAAACTCATGAAAGCTTGGAGCATTTTGTGTGCCGTCTTTACAACACTAAATCTACTGTAACTGACATTAACACTTTGCGACATGATAAATTTCTGGAAAGATTTATAGTGTCAAGCCAGGTGCAATACTTTCGACCTGATGGCATGGATATGAGCCTCCTTCCACCTTGCCGAGATGCTCTAAAAATGCATGTTAAAAGATCTAATTATCAAGCGTTTATTTGGTACCAAGCACACCAAGCCGTACCAAATATCCCCCAACCAGACGGGCATGGCTGGTGTATTCAAAATGAAAAGTTGGACTTGAAGTGGACGGAAGGCAATATGATGCCACATGAGCTGGTTGACGTATTGGTAGAGGAACAGGAGGAGGAGGATGATGATGAGCAAACTGAATTTAACAACTTGATGGACATTTTTGTTGACACGGAAGAAGACTAGATAATCTTGTTATTGAAACTGTTATTGTAAATAGTAAGAAATGGCATTTCCAGTTACTTTTCCATACAACATTCTACTAGAGCAACTATAAAACCACATGTTCTGAAAAATTTGCAGCAATTTCCAAATGTATACTACCAGTAGTTAGAGAGATATGACAAAACCAGGTCAAAAGTCATAAAGGTCATAAATGTCACTTCCAGTAATTTTTTGACAAAATGTTTCATTAGAGCAAATAGAAATATGCATATTGTAAACAATTTGAGATCATTTACAAGTGTCTATCATGTAAAATCAATGTTATGTCTTTAAAATAATATAGAAAAAAACCCAATAGTGCACTTTTATTAGAATTGTTGGCAGCCATTTTGACAAAACGGTCAGAAATGGCATTCCCTCCCAGTCCCCTTTACATAAAACTCTCCATTAGAGCAAGTATAAAACCACATGTTCCAAACAATTTGCGACAAATTCCAAATGTGTACTACCAGTAGTTATAGAGATATGACAAAACCGGGTCAAAGGTCAGAGTGACAAAAATGTCATTTCCGGTCAAATTTTTACAAAACTTTTCATTAGAGCAAATAGAAATGTGCTAACTGTAAACAATTTGAGACCATTTATAAGTCTCTACCATGAGTGGTTGCCAAGATAGAGGCACCTGAGCCTATGGGCAGCCATTTTGAAAATGCGCCCTCACGGGAATACGCACCACTGCGCAATGTGCAGACAACCTGATTTTAGTTCGTATATGGGTAGGGTTAAAAAAAATACTGGTCCCGAAAAATCCCCAGGGGGGGGGGGGAGAGGGTCCCGTGTTTGAGCCCACAGTCTACAACTCCCGCGGCATTGCTTGTATCCTTAGGCAAGATACTTTACTTACGTTTGCCTTTCTCCACCCAGGTGTATAAATGGGAACCCGGTTAGATCAAGACACAACTTTGCTCTGATTACTAGCTGCATTATGGGAGTATGTTTCCATACGTGTTTGATCAGGAAAAAATGACTGGGGTAATGTTTAGCGCTTAGAGTTTTCACAACATTAGGCGCTATATAAATCCAGGATATTATTATTATTATTATTATTAACAATGATATATGATCGTTTTCCATTTATTTTTTTATTTAAATAATTCAGTGAAGTGATCATTTTCACGTTTTTTTAAGGCAATTAAATTTCAATAATAGATTAATAACTTATTCATAAAAAAATAGAATGCAGCAATCAATACAGTAGGCAGGCCTTATAAATAATAATTTAAGTCTTCATCACACAGGACTAAGCAGCCACTGACATCTTCAATGTAAAACAACGCCCTCAATTATTAACTTGGCTAGTATATCCAAATACGGTGGAAGCTGTGCTTTTTTTGTACGAGTCTGTACATATATTATACTTTTTAGGTCAGTAGTTTTTGCCATTATAGTATAGATCATTATTATTGGTATCTAAAAATGTAATAAAACTGGTTTTAAATGTAATATTAGGGATACCGAGAACTGACTCCATTTTTATTACCACGATTAAACAGCGCGCACATCATTGACGCAGTATTTTCTACATTGGTAAACACTTTTTTTTAGGCCATTATTCTGAAAATAAATCAATTATAAAAATAACCTTTTGAATGAATATTTATTTACCTATGATTAGGGGGGTCAGACCATTTTTTAAAACATATTATCTCCTTTCTTTTCACATTTTTTGAAAGACCTTACAAAATTAAGATCATAGCCATTTAAATCATAAAAATCGGCCAATGTGTTCTCAAGTTATTTCAATAGTGAATGGCCATTTTCAGCACAATTCTGTTAAAAAATTGCGAATTCAATAAGACGGAGAATTTAAAATGATGCTATATGTACAAAAATGAGTTCCAACATTCCATTTTCATTTAACTCTGCTGCATTTATTAACATGAAGGCATTCAAATAATAATAAGGATGATAAGTTTTAAAAAAAGTCATCAAAAATGGCGAAAATGACGGACCGTCAAAAAACTCTGCATTGTAGTAAAGTAAAAGTCCACCTAATAATATATATATATTTCTGGGGTGCTCTTTTCATTTATGCATTAAAAAAAGGCCCATGCTATTTAGAAATACCATAAACTGAGAACAATTTAAAAATGGGGTTACCTAATTTGCATGTCATTATTTATTATTATTTTATACCAAGGTATTTTTATTTTATGTTCCTTTCTATCTATCTCTGAAGTCAAATTAACCAAGCTAGACTGGAAATACAGATTTATATATTTATATAATGCCTCTGGTATTTAAGGGTTAACTATATATTTGTTATTATACAAATAATGAATGTTTATGAGTGCAATGGTACAAATCATGGCATGAGGTGAATGATGGAAGGTTATATATCAAGGAGGCAAAGCCTAGTTGACATTTAACCTTTCATCATTCACCAAATGCCATTATTTGTACCATTACACAAATCTAAAACATTCATTATTTGTTTTATATAGCATCAAAATAGTTTCCTGTCATTTGAATCAAATAAAAGGTAGTAGTCCAGGAAAAAAATGGGGTAACCCAAAACAAATTGCAATAGTTTTCAAACCTTTTTATCTGATTCAGTACCTAGTAGGACACTTTCTTTTCAAAATCTACCAAAATCGGATTAGTGGAACATATAATTTAGGGGTCATTGGAGGTCAAATATGTGAAATTTGGTATTAATTATTTTTTTAGATATAATTATGACTCATGGTATAACATATTTTATCAAATGAAGTATCATACAATAGCTATTTCAATTATCTATCTAATTATAGCAAACTTAATATGTTTACATGCACACATGGTATAGTTTTTGGGTAAAAATGTGTTGACATTTTTATCAAAAAGTAACATTTTTCAATAATTATATTATAATTACAGGCATTTAAATAGAAACAATAAACATTTGAGGTCAAATAGAGAAAATTTGGTATTAATCACTTTTTAGAACTTACGACTGATCTATCTAATGATACCAAACATGATATGTTTACATGCAAAAAAGTTTTTGGGTTATTCTAAAGGTATCTATTTTTTTAGGTTTATCGAAAACTGAGACCACCCTACAGAAAATAAATATTGAGAAATGTTGGTGGGGTCAGTTTAGTCTTTTCAAGAAACCTTGATAACATAACCACCCTACAGTATATAACTAAATATTGATAAGTTTCAGTGAGGACACTCGTTTTTTAAAAATCTCGAAAACATGAGGCTCCACCTAGTTAACACAATGTTGAGAATTGTTAGTTAAAGGTCCCCATTTCAATTCAAGATTTATATAAAAACAGAGACCACCAACTAGAACACAATATTGTGTAGTGATTTTATAATTCATCGCAAGCAGAGACGAGACCTCTCCCTCTAGAACACACTTAAAAAAATGTTAATGTCATCTTTGCCTTCAATAAATCTTGATATAATAATAACAACTAGACATGAAACTCGTCACTTTGACGAGTTAGTTATCCGCACGACAGACGCCACGTGCACGTCATACGTCATCGCTATGTTAAAAACTATAATAAGAGGTGGTCTTGTATTTTCGACTTGTATTATAATTATACAGTATACTGTGTATACAAGGAGACATTAATTCTACATGATACAGAGGGCGGCAAACAACAATTTGCTCACATCAGAGCCTATGCTGGTGTACATTGTACTACTGTATATTTATTATGACATATTAACTAAATTATGGGACCTGCCTTTAATTCAAATATTTAACATGATGACATCATCAAAATAAACCACAAAGATAGCAATTTCTGAAGAAAATTATCTCAGCAACAACATATTAACGTGTAGAAGAAATTTGAATACGTAAAATGTAGGTGCGCGCACATTTAAATGTGATGAACTCTGATGCAGACGATGAAAATTTGACCTTTTTAATTAAACTTGTCATATGATGACGTCACAACATCCGATTGGCGAAAAGTTCACATGATTTCGTATCTACAATCCAATAGCTTCCAGAAAACGTTTTAATCGTGATTATCACATTTTATTCTTACGAGCTATTACAGATTAAAATTTACCGTGTAAAGATGAAATTAATGACCCACGTAATTAAAATTTATAGGAATGATGACGTCATAAAAATTTAAATATTTTTATCTCGACATGCTAAAGAAAGTTGATTGACCTAGACAATATATAATGTAGGAGAAAAAGGAATACAGATAAGCGTGATGCGCTCCATTTTTTTTTTGGTGGCGCTGTTCTTATGGCCGACGCCAGATACACTACAAACTGTCGTTAAATTTGTCTCGTTTATGATCGTTGCACTCATTTTGTTGTTTTGTGAAGCACACTCGTTTACGTAGAAGGTATCATGTATTCCTGCAAACTACTTCTGACTATTGTATGTAGTATAAAACTCGTACGATCGGTTGTTCACTGGCCTGGTTGACAGCATTGCTATTGTTTACAATAGAGACACGTTGATACGGCTTCGTGATACATTGACTGCTACTGAAAATACCGCGATCATATCGAAAATCGATCCAGAATTTGGACGATCATTTACAGCAGGAAACGGTGAATCTATTCAAGGAAATAGGGTAAGGAAGAGAGGTAAAAGGGGTGGTGTCAAAAACAGATTAAAACGAAGGCACGATCGCCCCCCTTTGCCAAACATTGTTATGTCAAATGTACGATCATTAAACAATAAGATGGATGAATTGGCTGCATTAGTCAAGTACGATCATGTGTACAGGGAAGCAAGTCTTATCTGCCTAACTGAGAGTTGGTTGACGGAAAATATTACTGACTCTGCTATTAACCTGGATGGTTTCTCTGTTGTGCGAGCAGACAGAACCGATGACTCAGGCAAATCCAAAGGAGGTGGAGTCTGTGCCTACATTAATAACTCGTGGTGCACAAATGTTAATATAATCAACCGTCAATGTACCCCCAATTTTGAAATCCTCTTCTTGTCAATGAGACCATTCTACCTCCCACGGGAATTTGGTTCTGTTAAGGTAGCAATCGTATATGTACCACCAGACGGAAATGCATCAACAGCAGCCGAGGAAATCGCTGAGCAAATCCACATCGCGCAAAGAAAGTCACCAGAGTGTCCAATTTTTGTCTTAGGAGATTTCAACAAGTGCAGACTCGATGATGTCCTTCCAAATTTTCAGCAGTATGTCACGTGCGTAACCCGAGGTGACAATATTATAGATCTCTGCTATGGAAACATCAAAGACGCCTACAAATCTATGGTAAAGCCAAGCATCGGGTCATCAGATCACAATGTCGTACATCTCCTACCTCTATACAGACAACGATTAAAAACTGAAAAGTTTCAAATAAAGTATGTTAGACAATGGTCGACAGACAATATTGAAAAGTTGCGCAGATGCCTGGAAGCGACCGATTGGGATATTTTTACCGACTCTTCTGCAGGTATTGATGAAATGACGGAATCAGTAACATCATATTTAAACTTCTGTCAAGATATCACTATACCAACCAAGAAAGTAAAGCAGTATCCAAATAATAAAGCCTGGCTGACCAAGGAGGTAAAAACAGCAATCGTCGAAAAGAAGCTAGCTTTTGCAAGTAAAAACAAAATTAAGTTAAAAGAAGCACAGAAAAGGCTTGATATGGCTGTAAAAAGAGGCAAAGAAAAGTTCAGAAACAGATTAGAAAGGAATATAAATAATAGGCAGACGAGGAAAGCATGGAAAGACATAAAATATATAATTGGAGGATCAAACAAAACATGTCCTCCCAAACTTTTACCAGGATACAATGATCTGCAACTAGCTGAAGAACTCAACTTATTTTACAGTAGGTTTGATGCTCATGACTTTAAGTCGCAGTTAGCGGATACCTGCAAGAATATTGACGTAACTGATGATGCAGATTACTTCACAGAGAATGATGTGGTCAACCTTCTGAAAAAAACATATGCAAACAAAGCTGGTGGCCCAGACAAGTTATGTGGAAAACTTTTGAAAGAGTGCGCTGCTCAGATAGGACATGTCTTTCAGAAACTTTTTGAATGTTCTCTCCGTACAACCACTATCCCTGCAATTTGGAAGCACTCTTTGATTGTACCTATTGCCAAATTAAATAATGTTAAAACTCTTAATGATTATAGACCAATTGCCCTAACGTCCCTGGTTATCAAATGCATGGAAAGAATAATTAGTAAGCGTGTTAAAGATCAAAGTGACCACCTGTTAGATCCTATGCAATTCGCATATAGAGCACACAGAGGGACAGACGATGCCACAGCCACTCTCATCCAAAACACTCAACAACATCTCGACAAGAACAACACATTCACACGCCTTCTTTTCATTGACTTCAGTTCCGCCTTCAACACAATACAACCTCACATTCTCCTGTCCAATCTTATTAACATGAATATAAACTCATCTATCATTCTCTGGATAAAAGACTTTTTAACAAATAGATCACAAGTTAAATTCGGAAATGCTACATCAACAACCACGTTCACCAATACAGGCTCACCACAAGGCTGCGTTCTGTCTCCCCTGTTATACATTCTGTATACAAACGACTGTAGAAATGCCACTGACTCCTGCCGTTTGATAAAATATGCCGATGACACTTGCATAGCTGGTAACATTAAAGATGCTAAATCGCTTTCGAACTATTTTACCGAAATAAAGTTATTTACAGAGTGGTGTAAAGAAAACTATCTTATTTTAAATTCTAAGAAAACCAAAGAAATGATTATCGATTTTAGAAAGAAACAAAGTAATCATGATGATGTAGTAATTGATGGTGAATGTATAAAAGTTGTCAAAGAATACAAGTACTTAGGAACAATCATAGATGATAAATTAAAATGGAGCAAAAATACAAATATGCTATTAAGCGGAGGTCCAAGTGCCAAAATGATGCTTCCCATATATCCCATTGCCATGTTTCTACACACTCAGCACACCAACTTTTTTTGTTAGCTAATACCCTTAGGCACAATAATCACGAGGTGTGCCGTTGCAAAATTACTGCGGCCATCTTGAAATTCAAGATGGCGGAAAAAATGGCTGCCATTTTATAGTGATGCACTTTATTGTTAATAACTTAATAAATATTTTATGTATTTTGTTGACATTAATGTTGATTAATAGCTAATTACATTATCTATTTAATAAAATATAATTATTTAAAAGTTATGTTAGATAATAAATACCTATAAAAAATGTGCAAAAATCAAAAGCCTTGAGCCTTATAAAGAACAATATCAACTCAGAACATGGTGTAGTTGGGGAGCCAGAAAGGGGTTACCTGCACCCTCTAGCAAACTGTGCCAACAATGTTTTTTTGCTTCCTTATATCAAAACAATTTTTTGCTGTTGGCCGAAAAAAAATTGGGATGCTTGGTCAGTACAGGGGCCAAAATGTCAATAATATGATCAAAGTTAAGACTGTGCGTAACTTGGTAACTACTGGGTGTATTGGAATATTTGTTGTGCAAAACTACTTTAATAGAAGACTCATATTTCTATTCACTCTAATGGGAAACTTTTGCCAAAAGTGGACGGAAACCCCTTTTCTGACCACTGGTCAAGAAATTGGCCATATGAACATCTCAGCAACCACTGGTCAGAAAGTGATAATTGTGGTCTTAAATTACTTGCAAAGTATATATTTATATTTGTTCTAATATAATAAAAATTATAAAACTGTCAATAAACCCCTAATTTTGACCTTCGACATATAGCCGGCACAAACATTTTGAATTAGGACACCCTTTTCATATCTCAGAAATTGTTGGGTGGATATGGTCGTAGTTGATGTCACAATACTCAGAAGATACATATTTCTACTTACTTTAATGGACAACTTTTGCCAAAAATGGCCGTAAAACTTTATTTTTAACCATTGGTCAAGAAAATGGCCATATCAATATCTCACCAACCACTAGTCAGAAAGTTATAATTTTCGTCTCAAATTATTCGCAATATATATATTTATATTTGCTCTAATACAACAGAAATACACAAAATGTTAAGAAACACCTTATTTTGACATTTAACCTATAGCTGGTACAAACATTTTTGCGTGGAGCACACTTATATTTTTAATAACTAGCGAATATTGTCTTAATATCAACATATCAGTGATTGTTGAGTATGGTACCGTAAATCTTCTAATTGTAACCCTGGGTTATTATTCTTTGATTGCTTTTAGGGTGGGTTACTATTAGAAGTGGGGTAACTATTAGAGTAGTGGGTTACTATTACTAATCTTAAATTAGGCACCTGAAAATAGTAACCCACCCCCAACTTTTCCGGTCAGCAACTAATAGCAAAATAATAAAACAGTACG
This sequence comes from Antedon mediterranea, assembly GCF_964355755.1. NCBI lineage: Eukaryota > Metazoa > Echinodermata > Crinoidea > Comatulida > Antedonidae > Antedon > Antedon mediterranea. The sequence continues at coordinate 11,525,464 of NC_092676.1, read as the reverse complement.
AATAAACAAATTAGGTTGAACTCCAACTTATTTTATAAACTCAAAAACACTCAATCCTCGCCCCCACTCCCGAGATCAACATGCATTATCTCCTTATTTTCAAAATACGACTGCATCATAAGTTTTTGTGATTCTAATAGTAACCCCCATTATGGTTACTATTACTAGAGTAGTGGGTTACTAATCTTAAATTATTAGAGTGTGGGTTACTATTACAGGATTTACAGTATATATACTATGGATACTTTGTATTGCAAGTCATAAGTAGATACATACTTCATTCTAATGAATAACATCACAGTTAAATCACCAAGATAATTATTAATATTTAGTATTATAATTACAATCTAAACTAATCACTGTTTAACAGTGGCTAACTCCGGTAAATGCTATACATACAGTAATACTGTTACATATTTTTAAACCATAGTTGAACAATAAAAACAAATCAAAGTAACTGTAGTATGACTATATATTATGTTATAAAGAAAATTGTTTATTTACTCGTCCTCCTTTTTGTTGAAATCACTAACTTATAATAATTTATAACTAATATTAATTAAAAAGCTTACCATGTTTGTTATGACATTGTACAGTTAACCTTAAACTTCATACTACTCAGTTTATGTGATTTTAATTAAAACTAAACATTAATAATTTAACAATTCTAAAGAACTTAGGTTTGTTTTGTTCAGATATTCCAAAAATTGATTTGTATTGATATAAGGAAGCAAAAAAACATTAACATAGTTTGCTAGAGGGTGCAGATGAACCCTTTCTGGCTCCCCAACTAGTGGGGCATTTCGTATTTAAAAGAACACTGAAAATGTTACCATTACCATACATATGGTTATGCTGACTGAACCAACCACTGTTCAAGTTGAATAAGCCATTATTTTCCAATGCTCGATATGAGAAAGGGCACATCATTCAATGTTTTGAAATGTACGTAAAAGAAATGAAAGTAATAAAAGTAAATCTGTTAAGTACGTTAAAACAGCTCATCAAAACGTTATGTTGCACAAGCCAAGAGTTGTTGCCAATTCCAATATAACAACAATTTAAAATTCATGAATCAACCAAAAATCAAGTAAAAGGGCAATAATGAAAACAGGATATTAAGGTGTGTCATGTCATGAGTAACAAAACTGTTAGTGTTACTACTCATCTAATCGCGTCCAGATGACGATTTTAAATTAAAAAATCTTTGAGAACCGCAAAGTTTGGTGGACCAAGGTCTGGATAAAAAATATATTCTTCAGTTGTGGTTCGCGATATGGCAAGTATGATACTAGTCTCGTTATTATATTGTGCACCCTCCGAAAATGTCCATACTTTCAATTAGTAGGTTGATATACCCCAGTTTGAAGGCCCTTTAAAGAAAGATGATACTCAGCAATATAGGACAAATACCCTGAATGTAACAACCAAATAAACACAAGTACTCCATTAAATGAAATTGGGTCTTTTTTGTCTATACACATTTCTCTCATTTGCGTTACTCTAATAGGCCTAGTAGTACTCACTACAAATAGGAAAATCTATTCAACTTCATTCAGTATACTTCATTCAATTGCACATGAAAGTAGCCATCTTCGACAAGAGCTCAAAAGTGGGTTGCAAAATAAAACAAATTTAGAGTTTTATATATGTCACAGGTCAATAACTGTACCCTACTTCTTCACATTTTTTACACAAATCTTCTATATTAAGCAGAATAGTAACATATATTGTGAACAATCTGACACCAAAATGAACTATCCACGTCAACCCAATAATGAGTGGTAATTTGCCTGAAAAACAGGTCAAAGGTCAAATATGATATTTCTGGTCATTATTTGAGAAAAAACTTCTTTATAGTAAATAGAAATGTTTATGTTCTGAACATTTTGACACCTAATTCAACTCTCTATGACAAGTAGTTTTATGGATATCAAAAGATATTAACCTGAATGCAGTTTGAAATTGCACCATAAAGGTCAAAGGTTAAAAATGGTACTTCCGGTAATTTTTTTCAAAAATACTTTATTAGAGTAGTTAGAAATGTTTATGTTCTGAACATTTTGAGCTAAAAATCAATTCTCTATGCCCAGTATTTTCAGAGATTGAGTGTTTAAGCGAAAATGTTCGCCATTTTAAATTATGCAAATTAAGTGACCCAAGGGGTCATTTTGCTTGATGCCCATCAAAATGAATTCGTATATGATGGGCAACCTGTATACCAAATTGGGTGTTTTTGGAAAAAACTGAACCAAATTATCCCTAACAGACTCCACTATGCTTGTTATATTTAGTTGTTTATTGTGCTAATTTAAGGCCAACAAAAGATATGTTAGTGTCACCATGGAGGTATTTTTTACCTCCCTGGTGTCACGTCCTATTAGAGAAGCATGACTTAAAAAAAAAAAAATTTTTTTAAATTTATTTATTGTTCAATCAATTTTCTATCAAACTCATCACGATCCTCATTCGTTTCACGGTATATACACTGATACTGTATATATACTGTATATAAAAAATCAAATCCTGCAGGTTAAACTATTTCTTTTTAGCTTACAAGATGATACAAAATTTAATTAGATTTACACAAATAATACATTTTTCATATGTATTTATTATCTAACATGAATTTTTAATAACTATTAAGAGCCATTGTCTGTAAGAATCAAAGAAATATCAAAAAGAGTGGCAGACTCAAAAAATGGATTTCTTTCAAATTTTGCACATGGCTATATATGTGTTGAGAGAAATCAAATATGAAGTATTTTTTATTTCACACGTATATTTCCATGGCAACGGCCAAATTTGTGTTTTTGACAAATTTTGTCCTTTTTTAAGGTTTTTTAAAATGGATATTGGCACTACTTTGATGAACGATATTTTTGTGTTGTTCATTTAATTATAAAAAATAATTAGTGTATGCATAATAACAATGCATTGTGTACCTGTTTCAAATTTATTTATTTTTTTTTATTTCATACTTTGGGAGATACCATTTATTTAAAAAGGGGTGTTTTTCACTTTTTTTAAATTGTTCAATGCAACTAAACTTTACTTCACCATAACGCCCAAAGTGGTGTATTTTTTTAGCTGATTTATTACAAATAGGTAGTTCTAATGTATAATAATTGATTTCTAAAATAAAATACTGGGGTAAATTTAAAATCTACAAGCAGTGTTGCAAGAAACATAGGCATTTTTATAAAAAAAAAACATGGTATATTAGTAAAAACAGTTTATTTTCTTTGATTATTTGATTTGAAACTCATTGGTCAGAAAAATTCTTAATGTTTATATAGTTCTAGTTTTGTTGTGAGAAAAAAAATTAATTTTTAATTATAGATTCTGTAATACCCAGTTTTAATGTCATTTTATAGGTTATATCCTCTGGAAATTTGAATAAATTATCAGATCGTTGTGAATTTTAATCTTTGCAACAGATTACTCCTCTCTTATTTTGAAGCTCCTCTTTCATTTGTTTACTTCTTTTATTTGCTAACCTAAGCAGATCCCACATGCCCATCCACCACCACTTTCGACTACCACCCCTCCCCACCCCCACCCCGACTATAACCACAAAAAGATAAACTGCAACACTTTGGTCGATCATCCACTATAGAGTGTCAAATGCATGCATTCAAGCACCACCCACACTGCCGCTACTATCGCCCCAATGAATAGACGGATTCAAACTCCTCCATCCCACCACCTCCCCCTTTTCTCCAAGTTAAAAATTGCAATGCAAAAGATAGGACATAAAGTTAAGTTTTTAGACCCTCGCCTTCAACCACCTAACTATTTAAAAGTCCTGGATCCACCACTTTCCCCTCCCCAAAATAGAACCAATCAAAAGTCAATTATATACTCAGGTATGTTAATGCTACATAACAAATATTGAAGCCCTGATTTGAAATTTCATTTCATTTAAGGTCAGCATGTAAAATATCACACTTTATTATTAAATATTGGTTTTAAATTCTATATTTTTTTTACTGTGATGGTTGGATTCAGTAATAATTATTAATTAATAATTATCTGATAATTATTTAATTTCCCTTAGTTATGCATAGCAACAGTTACTATGGTAACTAAAAATGAGATATTCTTTAGATTTTGCATATTTATCTCATACAAATTTAAATTTGTAGATTATTAGCAGGCATGCCTTATTTGCATTTTCAAATTACCGTTTCACAAGGTCATATTCGTAAGCACTTTCTTCTGTGATTATTTTTATTCATGAAAACCCCATATTTTATTTACAGCGGCCACCTCCCTTAACGGACGCACTTTGAAAAGCCTGTTTGTTCTTCCTATCTAATTAGTGCATTTGGTGCTTACCGTAAGCAGCTGCGAACACCTTTTTATACTAAAAATGAGATTTTTTGTAAGCGGCCAATCGAAAAATGTGATACTTATTGCATGGACCTATGAATTAGAGGTGCATGTTTATTGTATTTCTTTATATATTAGCTTTATTTTGAAGAGGTTTTAAAAACATTACTGTGAAGAGATGAGAAAACTACACAGATTTTGACCGACCATTTTTAATATGATAAAAGTTTTTAAAATTTGTCTGAAAATGCTAAAAAATACTAAACCACCTGATTATAAATAATAATATGCCTACAATTAGCTGGAAAATTGAGAGGCTCGTTTCGTTAAGAATATCGTATATAGCCATAATAAGTGATTTTGGCCCTTTATCGGCAGAACCTCCCGTAAGGGGTCACCGCCCGTAAGCGGCCACTTTTTCAGGTCCCGAGGGTGGCCACTTACGGGAGGTTCAACTGTATTTAACAAAACGATTATCCTTAGTTACGCATAGAAACAGGTTCTAAGATAACATAAATAATACATTTTGACATAACTTGACCCAAAAAATGACCCTTTCACAAGGTCAGACATTTTCTGGGATTCAGTAGATAAGTAAATTTAGGAAAAGGTAGTAAAGCTATGTAATCAATTGTTTGTAGTCATGAAACCCCATATTAAAAATATTGTACTTAGTTACGTATAGAAACAGTTGCTACAATACACTATAGGTAAAATGTTGATGTCATTTGACCTCAATATGTAAAATTTTTTTTTTTCATGAAACTCCATATTTAATTTTTTTTTAAATATCATTTGTTACGTAAACAGGTTTAAGATAACACTAAAGGTCATTTTTTTTTACCTTTATTCAGATTCGTCAAGACTTTCTTTCTGAGATTATTAGGATTCAGTAAATTTGGCAAAAAGTAAAAATGTAAAACTATGTAGAAAAAATGTTTTTTATTTATGAAAAACCCCTTATTTATTTTAAATTTTCGCATAGAAACAGTTACTATGGTAAAATGTTGACCTCAAAATGAATGAATTTACAAGGTCAAGTTTGTCATTAATGGAATGCAGTAGAAGTAAAATTGAGAAACATGTACAAATGCAATCAATTCTTTGTATTTATAAAAACGCCATTTTTTACGTTTTTTTTTTAACTTACTTTCCTTAGTTACACATAGAAATGGTTGCTAAGGTAACACTATAGGTAAAATATGAAAATTGTTGAGAATTGTTATGAACTATCTTGTAAATTTTGATCAAACATTAATAGTTGTAGTAAAGTGGGGACCTGTCCTGTTTTGCATTCTGACCCCTTTTGACCTCAAATGACCTATTTACAAGGTCAGATTTTTTGGGAGGTCTTTCTGTATCTCTTTACACAAAATAGATTTAAAAATTTATAAAAACCATTGACTCAATTATTTCCAAGTTTAACATTATTTTCCATCAACAAAATATTTCAATGCAAAATACTGTTTTTCTGGCAATTAATTGAAATAAACCTGGCAACACATTCTCCTATTTTATCTAAACTATTCGTATGACTCTAGTAGCATTATGACAAGCCATATATACATTTTATTATTGGATTAGCCATATTTAAATTATGTTTCATGTGTTTTGTTTGTTGATATTTTGTTATATTTTTTGCATTTTTCATATTTTCCTGGCAACACAAAACCTATGTACGAAATTTACCCCAGTGTTTTTTTCGTGATTATTATTGACAAACCTATTGACTATCAAATTAAAAAATCTCATTGATTTAAAAACACCACTTTGGAAGGTACGTTTATGAGGTATACTTTTATAAAAAAAATATTTTTAAAAAACACCCCTTTTTAAAATAATGGTATCAACCAAACTCCATTTTATAATTTTTTTTTTCTACATTAAATGGAACTCAATACATGTTGTTTACACTGCTATAAACAAAAACTGTATACTGCAGGGCTCGATTTATCTTTTTCATGTTGCTAGCCCACTGGGCTAGTTCACTCTAGATTTCACTAGCCCATACATTATTTTACTAGCCCACTCATATCGCACCGTGATAGCAGGGCCGCCATATAAATGAATTCAGGCATTTTGTACAATAGAGGGCGCACTAATCTAAACGCTCGAGAATTGCTACACATTTACATACCATACTGTATTAAACTATTATTGCATGAAAAATTACACAAAATTGTATTTCTTTATTGTTCACATTATAAAAATTAACTTTGCGTCGCATACCTAGGCCCTAGGCCTAGTCTATTTCATGCTTCATTACCATATTCACAGAATCGATTTATTGAGGTCTTTTTGTTGGGCGCTACTGCAGTTTCGCACCACACTGTTATATCTTCGACTTCTCGCTTAATTTTTTTTCTCACACCCACATCATACAGTTTTGGGCCATTCTGTAACATGTTCCCATGATTTAGCCACCGTTATATTACCTTTATCACAATAAAAAATGCCTTTCAAAACCGCTCTTTTTCCGCGAATACTTTGATCGAACTGTGGCCATTTTAGAATCAGAAAATTGCCAGAGCAGAAATCAATGTATGTTTTATTTTCTGTTTTTATTTTTAAACTGCAAAGAGTGGTTTTTATAACGAACCAGCTGTACATATCAAAACGGCGACGATATGAGTCCGTACATAAGGACCCTTTTAATATGAATAATAATACTAATAATGAAATATTAATTTAACCTCTATTTCGCCAGCTGAAAACATTCTTGCCTTTCAAAACTAAATAAGCCTATATATATTGTGTAATCGGATTTTATAACACTGCCTTCTATAGTTTCTACATTTTTGGGGGAAAATGAAGCATACATTCTGGCAATTAAGTGATAAATATAATAAGATGGCGAACATTTCGCAGTGTGTTGACAGCGAGTTCAGTATGGTTTAAAATGTTTGAAAAGTATTGTTATTTAAAAAAAATTACTTCGTAAGTGGTCGAATCGTATAAACATGTTGCATAATATTATGTTGTGAGTTTGAAAAAGGAAAGTTTTGGTGAGAAATCAAAGATATAACGGTGTGGTGCGAAACTGCAGTAGCGCCTTTTGTTGTTGGGCTTCAACCTAGCCATGAAAACTTATCACTTAATAATATCAGATTCTGTCTACCTTCTAGGCCTAGCCTAGAGCCTATTATTATAGTACTAGGCCTAGCCTAGTACTAGGCCTAGTAGTAGTAGGGTAGCTAGGATAGACATACCTACTAGGCCTAGGCCTAGGCCTAGCCTACTAGTACTGTAGTATATGCACGCGCACATATATATATGCGTACTGCGCATATGGTCTGACGAGGTTAGCCTACAAAACGTTCTATACTATTGTTCATGACTACTAGGCTAGTTGGTTTCATTAAATACGTTCATTATTATACTCATCTCAACGTACTTATCAATTTGTCTACGACGATACACGACACTGGCGACGAGGATACAGGCACATTTACATAGAAAGAAACGGAAGTATAATAATATTATAAAAATAGGCCTAGGCTAGCAGTTTTTGATTTTCCAACAACGGCAACCGTAACCAAGGAACCGCACAGGCTAATAACGATTCTGAGCGCCCTGAACGTACAGAGCGAAGCGCGGTAATGGCAGCGGCTAATACCAGAATTCTATTCGAGGAATTCAACGTCCAGGATGGAGACATAGATACGTATGTGGACAGGCTGGAACAATATTTTGTGGCATTAGATATCAATGACGGAGGTAAGAAAAGAGCGATATTATTGAGTAGTTTAGGAGAGACTGGATACACAACGATACGAGATTTGTGTTTTCCTGATAAACCAAGTACAAAATCGTACGATACGCTCATAACCAAGCTCAAAGAGCATTACAAACCTACTCGAATAACGATTTCTGAACGATTTATATTCAGAAATGTAAAACAGACACCGGGACAGACTATTTCTCAATTTGTATCCCATCTAAAGAAAAAGGCGATACATTGTGGTTTTGAAGGAGAGGCATTGGAAAACGCACTGCGTGATCAGTTCGTATGTGGACTAATAAGTCAGAGCATCCAAAAGAAATTATTGACAAAGAACCATACGTTCAAGGAAGCAACAGACATAGCCATAGCCTCGGAGGCAGCAACAGCGAATATGAAAAGTATGTCGCACGATGTGGACAAGCCAATCAACCACGTTACGTCTAACAGCAGGAAGTCTACGAAAACTTATCAAGCGTCAAACCTAACACGAACGCAGAAATGTGACCGCTGTGGTATGAACAATCATACAAGAGATACGTGTAAATACAAAAACGCTACATGCTTTAAATGCAACAAACAAGGACACCTAAAATCAGAATGCAGGCAGTCGAGTAAATCAACAAAACAATATAAACCTAAATCCATCAAGCAAGTAGAAGCACCGGATTACGACGAAGGTAATGACGATTTTGTAGATACAATGTTTTGCGTAGGCATTAAACAGGACAATTCGGTACCACCAATAACGGTACAGATGCGAGTTGATGATAGATATTGATTTTGAAGTAGATACGGGCGCAGCAGTATCGATAATTAGCTTTGACGATTACGAAAGCAAGCTTAGCCATCTACCATTAAAGTCAGTAAAACGTACACTTCACGCATACACAGGTACTAAGCTCGATATAGCAGGAGAAATTAAAGTCACCGTGAACTATAGGGGCCAGAGTAACGTTCTCCCACTGATAGTAGTGAGAACACAGCGACGAAACTCACCACCCTTGCTTGGAAGAACCTGGTTAGAAGTGATTAAGTTGGACTGGAAGTCATTATTTCCACCATCGCTTGCTCAGAATTCGGTAGAAATAGATAACGATGTCGGTCAGTCATTCAAACGGAAGTTCCCAGAAGTTTTCCGAACGGAATTAGGTACGGTTCAGGGACACAAAGCGACATTACATCTAAAAGTGAACGCAATCCCAAAATTCTGCAAAGCTCGAAATGTTCCATTTGCGCTACGCTCCGCAGTTGAGGTAGAGTTAGACAGAATGCAAAACGAAGGAGTTATTTATCCGGTAGACTTTAGTCAGTGGGCAACCCCATTGGTATGTATTCCAAAGGCCGATGGCAGGGTACGTGTCTGCGGAGATTATAAAGTAACAGTCAACCCGAGTTTAAATTGCGACGAATATCCAATTCCGACCCCAGAGGAAGTTTTCACCAAGTTGGGAGGTGGAAAGCGATTCTCTAAGATTGATTTGAAATGTGCGTACCAGCAGTTAGTACTGGAAGACGAGGCGCAAGAGTTGGTAACGATCAACACGCACCGCGGATTATATCGATACACGAGGTTACCGTTTGGTATTTCGTCCAGTCCAGCCATATGGCAGCGATTCATAGAACAGGTGATAGCAGGACTTAAAGGAACATGTGCGATCATGGACGATGTTCTTGTTACAGGTGCGTCTGATAAAGAGCATATTAGTAATCTTGAGAAACTATTTGAGAGATTTAACAAGTATGGTCTCAGAGTGAAAGCTGAGAAATGCGCGTTTGTACAAAAGGAAGTAGTCTACATGGGACGTAAGCTATCAGCAGCAGGAATTCAACCGACAAACGATAAAGTGAAAGCCATCAAGGATGCACGAGCACCACAGAATGCAACAGAACTAAGATCCTGGCTAGGACTAGTTAACTATCACGCGTCATTTATTCCACGATTATCGACGATGATACATCCTTTGAATGAGCTGTTGGGAAGCAAACCATGGTCATGGACTGTCGACTGTAGTAAAGCGTTTAACGCGGTAAAGCGAATTATTAGCGAAGACATGATGTTGACGCATTATGACCCATTAAAACCACTGGAACTATACACGGACGCATCACCATACGGAGTTGGCGCAGTCATTTGCCACGTAAACGAGAACAATATCAAAACACCGATCGCGTACGCATCGCGAAGCCTGCATAAACACGAAAAGGGTTATGCACAACTAGACAAGGAAGCCCTAAGCATCATGTTTGGACTTCAAAGGTTTAGAACATACTTATACGGACGGAAATTCACGATAAGAACTGATCATAAGCCACTTGAACGCATTCTAGGACCTAAATCAGCTATTCCGACACTGGCCGCACAGAGATTACAGCGATGGGCAATCGTACTGTCAGCGTTCGAATACGATTTAAAGTTCATTCCTGGAAAACAGAACGTAATTGCCGACGCACTCTCACGTCTCCCAATGCCATACGAAGGACGGGAAGACGATGCAGTATATAACATAGCGGGGCATACATTAGACAATTTGCCAGTCACGAGTACGAACGTACAACAGCATACCAGGAAAGACCCGCTATTGAGCAAAGTGTTATACATGGTACAGACAGGTTTATGGCAGTCAGAAAACGACGACGATCTAAAACCATTCCTACACCGAAGAGACGAATTGAGTGTAGAACAGGACTGTTTGCTGTGGGGATACAGGGTAGTGATTCCACCGAAACTCAGAGGGGCAGTTCTGGAGGAGCTTCATTGTGCTCACCCCGGAATCGTGCGTATGAAAGAGATTGCGCGAAGTCATGTCTGGTGGCCCCAGATAGATTCCGACATTGAACGATTGGTGAAGCAATGTCAAGCATGTCACCAAACACAAAGTCGACCAAGCGTAGCACCAATGATGCCCTGGATCTGGCCAAATCAGCCTTGGACACGAATACATATTGACTATGCGCAGAAAGATAAACGAGATTATCTAGTAGTGGTTGACTCATATTCGAAATGGCCAGAAGTCGTTCAGATGAACAGTACGACGAGTGCAGCGACCATCAAAGCGATGAGAGAGTTGTTCAGTAGATACGGATTGCCTGTTCAACTTGTAAGCGATAATGGACCTCAGTTTGTTAGCGACGAATTTGAATTCTTCTTAAAGCAAAACGGGGTGAAACATGTAAAGGTTGCACCTTATCACGCCGCAAGCAACGGAGCAGCAGAACGAATGGTTCAATCTTTCAAAAGATCGTTAGCGGCAAGCCGAGCTAATGGGAAGGATTTCCAACAATGTTTGGACAGATTTCTTTTATCGTATCGCACAACAAAACACGCAACTACGGGACAAACGCCAGCGAAGTTATTCATGGGCCGTGAGTTGAGAACGCGAGTATCACTTTTACATCCCAGTACAGAAAACAAGGTACTTAACAAGCAGAGTGATCAGAAGCTTCATCACGACAAAACGAAAGATCTACGAGAATTTTACCCAGGTGAAATGGTATTAGTGAAAGATTTCCGACAAGAGGGAAAGTGGTGGCCAGGTACCGTGATAGAACGTACCGCTCCAAAATCATACGTAATTAGTGTTGAGGATGGCCAAGTGTGGAAAAGACACATTGACCAGTTGAAAGCGACAGACGCGGACGCTTACGCGAGTAAAACCCCTACTTCACATAGCGAGTTGAAACACAAGATTAAACAGACAGTACCAATAACGATTGCGAGCGAAACGATTGCGAACAAAGAGCAAACATCCACCAACCAACCGGTTGAAGAGGAACATAGATTGTCTTCATCGCCTGAGGTTATTCCACGACGCTCCACGCGACTTCGAAGGAAGCCAACACGACTTATCGAAGAGATATAGAACTTGTGAACAATGTTATTATTATGAACGTTAAAGTTATGTTGTTCATGTTTTTACACAAAATTATAATGGTGAGAATTACTCACATTTGTTAGCTATTATGAGGAACCAAATAAGAACTATCTGGAACTATAGAAGCAGTAATTTAATCACGATGATTAACCTATTTGATTAACAAAATAATTAACGAAAGTTTATTGTGCTTATTGATATAATGTTAACGTTAAAATAAGAAAGGAGGAGTGTAGTATATGCACGCGCACATATATATATGCGTACTGCGCATATGGTCTGACGAGGTTAGCCTACAAAACGTTCTATACTATTGTTCATGACTACTAGGCTAGTTGGTTTCATTAAATACGTTCATTATTATACTCATCTCAACGTACTTATTAATTTGTCTACGACGATACACGACAAGTACTACTAGGTCTAGGCCTAGGCCGCATTGGAGCACCTGGCCTACTGTTACCAAAATGGTAGTACCTAGCTAGGCCTAGCTGCTGAGCAGCCATCACGATGCCAAATGATTGCTTTTAATACTATCTAGGCCTACGCATATTATAAAATATGGCCTCCATGGCCTACCTACAGGGATAGAGCCAGCCACCCAGCCCTACAAAATATCCCTAGGGCCTGTTCGTAGGGGTTGAAAATACCAGCTTATTCCCGATTTCCGTTCGCGTGGCCCAATTAACTTTTGCCTCAGGCTACAAAAAATTCGAGGTAAAATGTTCACCAAATTTGCAGGTTATTTCAGCGATAATCCAATTATACTCGGCCTTCGAGGATAATAAATCTCCGATAGAGGCAATGTGTCAAATTTTGACAAACGTTCGCTGCCTAGGCCCGTCATTTCTCCTACGAAGCTCTTCCATACACGCTTCGAGAGCGATCGTCAGCTGGTGCTGTCCTTGTTGGTGTAGACCGTTTAGGAATACACCCCGTTTAGTAGTAGGCCTAGCTGGTCGGTGGTGTTTCCGTCGTGTAACATTGGGCTCAAATTCTTCGTCAATGAGTAAAATAATGGTCGTCAGGAGAAGGCATATTTCGGCAGGATTATCGGCGTTAAGAGGCATAAGGTTTGTCGCAAGGATAAGCAGTGTAAAAGGTAGCAAGTAATTGTTATTGTAAAGAAAGATCGCGAGTAAAAAATATACAACACGAAACTAGCGTGCGAAAATGGGGTCGTAGGTTGTAAAGACAACTGACCTTAAAACGTAATTTCCGGTTTGTGATTCGTCGATTAAGCATTTAAGCGGTTAAATATTTCAAGTACGAACAACGCTCAATTTATAACCCGAGGCATGGGTGAAATTAAGCGCTTATTTTAACCACCGTACGAACACGACCCTAGATTTGATCCGTGACAACCAGGCCTGACAAGACTAGACAAGTTATTTTTAACATTGACAAAATTCTACTACATTTGGCCAATCACAGTTCGTTATTTATGGTCATATTTTTGTGACATGTTTGACCTGCTAATGAAGCTCCGCCTACTTCACAATAACCTGGGTGACAAAAACATAAATGGCCAATCATAATTCGGGAAATTTGCTTGATTATGAGAGGCTCCGCCTACTTCATCACTTGTTATGGCCACAGCAGCGCGCGGGTGGTTTTTTTTTTGCTGATGTTGCCAAGACATAGGTCTTTCATGCTGGAGTTATTTTTATGAGGTCATTTCGTCCCAATTTCGAGTTCCCACAACCTACTAGCCATACGGGCTTAAAGGAAGATACTTTAGGTAGCCCGGAGCTGTTTTTACTAGCCATTGTACGCCGGGCTAGCACTAAATCGAGCCCTGATACTGTAAGTATTTTTGGTTAAAATAAGTATACAAGTTTGTACTTTTTCACTATAGAAAATCTGTGAAAAATGGCAAAAACATCAAAATTTGGATAATTGACCGTTGTCATGGCAACGGAGGCTAAAAATTAAAATGAATGTTGTAGATATGCTTTTTATTGAAATGTCTATTCATGGTAAAAATTTGAGAGAAATCCATTTTTTTACATCTGCCACCAAATCTTTGATTTTTACAGACAATGGCTCGTGGAAGAAGGTTTAATTATTTATAAAATAAATCTATTTTCATCATAATTGGTTAAGTATTTAATGAGTTACATCCGAAAATAGAGTACCTGTATCTTACTTAAATAGCGCCCTCAACTTCACAATTTTACTCAACATTATTAAATCCCTGCTACAAGTACACAAACGAATAACTTATGTTTGCCTTTTCACAAGCACATGTAGTTTACACATTTTTTTAAAGTATATATTGGGTCAGTTTTTTTGCATATCTGAAAAAAAAAATAATTATGGCTTCTTGCCTTAATTAACATAATAAATATCGTATATCACAGATTTTGCTGATTTTTTGGCTAAAATTCTGCATTTTTGCTTAAAAAAAGTAATTTAATTTCAATAAAGTTGAAATAAAAATATTTTATTGAATAGATAATGTAATTAGCTATTAATCAACATTAATGTCAACAAAATACATCAAATATTTATTAAGTTATGAACAATAAAGTGCATCACTATAAAATGGCGGCCATTTTTTCCGCCATCTTGGATTTCAAGATGGCCGCAGTAAATTTGCAACGGCACACCTCGTGATTATTGTGTCTAAGGGTAGTAGCTATCAAAAAAAGTTGGTGTGCTGAGTGTGTAGAAACATGGCAATGGGAGCTCTCTAAACAAGCTATTGGACCTCCGCTTATATAGAGGGCGGTGTTTTTTTTATGGTAATCAAGCATGCAGTAGTGTAAACAAGGCATGCAGAATGTACACGGCGAGCGAGTGTGCGGCGAATGCATGATGTGCAGAACGCGAAGATCGGGGCGATGATATTAAGGTTGTATTCAACTTTACGATGGCCAATGTTTGATGAGTTTTAAGTCAGCCGAATTCAGAGAAATTACTCTATTTTTGGGTGAGAATTTCTTTTTAAAAAATCGACGTCGGCCTAGCTAGCTAGGCCTACCTCTGTCCTAATGATAAATTATACACTGGGACTTTGCCCGGGGTATGCTTGCGTGCGAAGGTAATCGTAAAGTCGGGGGTGGGATTATACTCGAGGTGGGATTATACCAAAAAAAGGCAAACTTAAAGGAATTTCAAATTTTTTTCCCCATAAATTGTCTCCCTAGGTCTAGTTGTGTTTTAATCAATATTAATTGATTTAAAGGAGGTTTGCGCAGCTTTTTTTGTTGTTTGCGCTGTGAAATCAGTAATTTTCCCAAAAATTGAAGTTTTTCACCCAAAAAAAGGCAAACTTAAAGGAATTTCAAATTTTTTTTCTCATAAATTGTCTCCCTATATAGTTCTAGTTGTGTTCTAATCAATAATAATTGTTTTGAAGGAGGTTTGCGCAGCTTTTTTTGTTGTTTGCGCAGTGAAATCTGTATTTTTCCCAAAAATTGAAGTTTTTCACCCAAAAGAGGCAAACTTAAAGGAATTTCAAATTTTTTTTCTCATAAATTGTCTCCCTATATAGTTCTAGTTGTGTTCTAATCAATAATAATTGTTTTGAAGGAGGTTTGCGCAGTTTTTTTTGTTGTTTGCGCAGTGAAATCTGTATTTTTCCCAAAAATTGAAGTTTTTCACCCAAAAAAGGCAAACTTAAAGGAATTTCAAATTTTTTTTCTCATAAATTGTCTCCCTATATAGTTCTAGTTGTGTTCTAATCAATAATAATTGTTTTGAAGGAGGTTTGCGCAGTTTTTTTTGTTGTTTGCGCAGTGAAATCTGTATTTTTCCCAAAAATTGAAGTTTTTCACCCAAAAAAGGCAAACTTAAAGGAATTTCAATTTTTTTTTCTCATAAATTGTCTCCCTATATAGTTCTAGTTGTGTTCTAATCAATAATAATTGTTTTGAAGGAGGTTTGCGCAGCTTTTTTTGTTGTTTGCGCAGTTTGCGCAGTTTAGCAATACCCAGTAAGTTGGTGCTAAATTATTGGTAATTTTGAACATAGTGATGCCCGCTGGAAAAAAGTTCGACAGTTTCGACACAAACGCGCTACCGCGTCGACGTCTATTTGTAGATTAGGGAAATCACCAAATATATGTTGCCAGGAAGCTCCGATACAGGCACACTTCACACCCGATAAGAGCTGATAAGTTGTTTATCTCCCTTCGAATTGTTGGGTGTGTTATGTTTTGATTGACAAATATGTTTTGATTGACAGATTTTCATTTACAAGACTTAAACATAGTTATTTTCCATCAATTGTGCCCCCTATATTTGTTTAACAACGAAAATTATAGGCTACGCAAATATTATCAGGCTATCTTTTAGGCCTCCTCAGGCCACGACGTTAGGCTTGGAAGAACACTTAATCAAGGCTAGGCCAGGTCTGTGTGTATTATAAACCTGACCATGGCTTAAGATTAGATTTTAGCTATTTAAATGTTTTTAGTTCAAAATAGTTTAATAATGAAAAAAAGCAGTATTTTACTGGTAAGCAGATTCGTTAGCAAAACGATGACAGTTCGATGTCGCCACGGCGGCGGTGGCCAGAGTGCAGTCAGTAGTGTAGTCTACGAATACGAACGTATCGACGCGTGGTGGTGTTGTTTAATGACCTACCCGCTGCTGTAACATAGGCGCGCCTACAGTACCCCGAAAATGAGTACAATTTTTAATGTAACCGCACACTGAAACAGCCTGAATAAAATTTAATTTTGTGTATTCCATACTACACATTTCGATAACAAACACATACGAAATTAGCTCCTTCCATATTATTGTTATTCATTTAATAAACGATAGCAATTCGATGTCGACATTGTTGTTGAACTGTTGAGCTATTAATAGCAACTAATGATGAGTTAACCTACAATTTATTGTACAGTAATAGTTTTTTTTATAGTTTACCCCATATCCATTTCTAGGATGGGTGATAAAACATGCTCTCATTGACGTGTATCTACCCTGACCAGAAGCGTCGTGTAGTAGCCTAAACGATTTCGTTAGCTAGATTAGACGATAGCAGTTCGATGTCGAAAAATTATCGATAATGTGTTCTATAATGGAGTGATGACTTTATTGAAGAACACGGTCGCAGTTCTAAGTTAACTGAATATTATTAATTATGATTGTTTCATTTTGTTCCGATGTATTTCGAGGATAGATAATAAAAGCAAGCGATCTCATTAATTTTGACTTTTGTATTGTACCCGAGCTAAGGATTCAGATTGCAATTCGATATCGAAAAGTTATCGACATTGTGTTCTACCATGGAGTTATTATACTTATGGTAGAACAGGGTCACAGTTAACTGAAGATTATTAATCTTAATAATTTTTTGTTTCTTTTTTTTCGATAATTAACGACGAGTTAACTGAAGGTTATTATTCTTAATTATTCCTTTTAAATTTTTTTATACACGGCACGCATTTCAAAGATAGTTAAAAGTAAGCCAGACAATAGCAATTCGATGTCGAAATGTTATCGACATTGTGTTCTACCATGGAGTTATTACTCCATGGTAGAACAGGATCACAGTTCTACGACGAGTTAACTAAAGATTAGTATTAATCTTAATAATTGTTTTATTTATACACGACACACATTTCGGGATGGGTTTGGTAAAAGCAACTGATCTCATTTTTACTTTTCTATTGAATGAGCATCGTGGATTCTGTTACGTAAGCCAGACGATAGCAATTCGATGTCGAAATGTTATCGACATTGTGTTCTATTACTCCATAGTAGAACAGGATCACAGTTCTACGAGGAGTTAACTAAAGATTATTATTAATCCTAATACCGTAGTTCCCCGGGTATAATCCCACCCCCCTTGTACGTGAAAATTGCCCGAATTTGGGAGGTGGGACTATACCCGGGGATTTCCCGGTGCATGAACTACTGAAAATGACAATATTTCTTTTGGCTACGATTTAGGCTATCTAAAGCTATATTCCAATGTAGGCCTAGACATTAGACTGCCAGGTCATCTAGGCCTAGGCGGCCTAATTGGTCTATGCCTACTGTATACATTTTCTCCCAGATTTCTACTTAAAAAATACCCTAAAATGTGATCTGGGCCTGGCTTCCTAAATAATATCGACATAACTCATACGAGTTCTCCGTCTCTCCCGATTCCCCACGCTCGAGCTCTGTGCAAATCGCATGTTGTTGCATGTGACACCATGGAGGTATGGTCCATGGTACGTGACACGAACTACAGTACTGGTCCGGTCGGTATAGATGGCGGTGTTTTTTTTTATGGTAATCAAGCATGCAGTTGTGTAAACAAGGCATGCAGAATGTACACGGCGAGCGAGTGTGCGGCGAATGCATGATGTGCAGAACGCGAAGATCGGGGCGATGATATTAAGGTTGTATTCAATTTTACGATGGCCAATGTTTGATGAGTTTTAAGTCAGCCGAATTCAGAGATATTACTCTATTTTTTGGTGAGAATTTCTTTTAAAAAAATCGACGTCGGCCTAGCTAGCTAGGCCTACCTCTTCTTTCCTAATGATAAATTATACACTGGGACTTTGCCCGGGGATATGCTTGCGTGCGAAGGTAATCGTAAAGTCGGGGGTGGGATTATACTCGAGGTGGGATTATACCCGAGGAACTACGGTACTTGTTTTATTTATACAGGACACACATTTCGGGATGGGTTTGGTAAAAGCAAGCGATTCATTTTTACTTTATATTGTACCCTGAATGAGCGTCGTGGATTCTGTTACATAAGCCAGACGATAGCAATTCGATGTCGAAATGTTATCGACATTGTGTTCTATTACTCCATAGTAGAACAGGATCACAGTTCTACGACGAGTTAACTAAAGATTATTATTAATCCTAATACTTGTTTTATTTATACAGGACACGCATTTCGGGATGGGTTTGGTAAAACTAAAAGCAAGCGATTCATTTTTACTTTTATATTGTACCCTGAATGAGCGTCGTGGATTCTGTTACGTAAGCCAGACGATAGCAATTCGATGTCGAAATGTTATCGACATTGTACCACGGAGTGATTACTCCATGGTAGGGTCACATGTACGATATGATAATAACCTTAATTGTTTCATTTTTTTTTTCAATTTTCTTTTTAACGTTGTTTTCAAATTATCATTTGAATTCATTTTGAATTTTGTTTTATTTTTTACATTTTTTGTGGTCATGTTAAAACATGTTTTAAATACATTTTAAACACAACCTCATGCAAACGTTAACCTTTACCGAGCTTGAAAAGAATTTATTTTGCTTTAAAAAAAAATTTCACTTTGAATTATTGACATTCTCGTTTATAAATCTAACATTTTAGTGAAATAAAACACTCATGATGCTTTATTATATTGATCAAGCAAGTTTGACCAATCGATTTATTCACGACATGATACAAAAAAAAAAAATTGGAGTATAGTAGTGAAAAGAAGTCATCATGAAGGGGTATCGTAACAGCCATGAGCTTAACGATGCGTGGCATTAGCAAAATGTTTATGTGATTAATTGTATTTTGCACATTTTGCTGATAGATGGGTCTATTGTATAACTTCCTTTCTACGGAAATTACTTGAACGTTGTTTCAAAATTGTTATTTTAATTCATTTTGAATGTTTCTTTATTTCTAACTTATCAAATACTTTTTGTCATGTTAAAACATGACCACTTAAAAAATACCATGTTGTCATTGTGAAAAATTAAAAACAAATGTTATAAAACATGCTGCTAATACACACAATAAAACCAAAACAATCAATTTAACCGATAGGTCTCACTTAATAGAAAATTTGTTCATATATATATATATATATATTTGTAGTGATTAAAACAATGAAGTAACCAAGTTTTCTGCTGTTATTTTATTTATTTATATATATATTATAAATAATTTAATTCCAACTACTTTTTGGGAAAAAAAAACCCGATATAAAAATCAATAATTACCGTAGTTCCCCGGGTATAATCCCACCCCCCTTGTACGTGAAATTTGCCCGAATTTGGGAGGTGGGACTATACCCGGGGATTTCCCACTGCATGAATTGAAAATGACGATATTTCTTCTACTGTAGCTACGATCTAAAGCTATATTCCGATGTAGGCCAGGCCATCTAGACCTAGGCGGCCTAATTGGTCTTACCTGTGCTATGCCTACCGTATTTTTCCCCCAGATTTCTACTTAAAAAATACCCTAAAATGTGATCTAGGCCTAACTTCCTAAATCGACATCATACGAGTTCTCCATCCCGGTGGTTCACCCACGCTCGAGCTCTCTGTGTAAATCGCATGTTGTTGCATGTGACACAAACTACTGCACAAGCAGGTCGGTATAGAGGGCGGTGTTTTTTTTACGGTAATTAAGCATGCAGTAGTGTAAACAACAAGAAAGAATGTACACGGCGAAAGGATGTACAGAACGTGACGATCGAAGCATACTAGCCTTAGGTTGTATTCAACTTAACAATGTTTGATGAGTTTTAAGTCAGCCAAATTCAGAGAAATTACTCTATTTTTTGGTGAGAATTTCTTTAAAAATATTGACGTCGGCCTAGCTAGCTACAGTAGGCCTAGGCCCACCTCTGGCCTAATATTAAATTATACACTGAGACTTTGCCCGGGGATATGCTTGCGTGCGAAGGTAATCGTAATGTCGGGGGTGGGATTATACCCGAGGTGGGATTATACCCGAGGAACTACGGTAATAGTCATTACTGCAGTAAACTAAACTAAAGATTATTATTAATCCTAATACCGTAGTTCCCCGGGTATAATCCCACCCCCCTTGTACGTGAAATTTGCCCGAATTTGGGAGGTGGGACTATACCCGGGGATTTCCCGGTGCATGAACTACTGAAAATGACAATATTTCTTTTGGCTACGATTTAGGCTATCTAAAGCTATATTCCAATGTAGGCCTAGACATTAGACTGCCAGGTCATCTAGGCCTAGGCGGCCTAATTGGTCTATGCCTACTGTATACATTTTCTCCCAGATTTCTACTTAAAAAATACCCTAAAATGTGATCTGGGCCTGGCTTCCTAAATAATATCGACATAACTCATACGAGTTCTCCGTCTCTCCCGATTCCCCACGCTCGAGCTCTGTGCAAATCGCATGTTGTTGCATGTGACACCATGGAGGTATGGTCCATGGTACGTGACACGAACTACAGTACTGGTCCGGTCGGTATAGATGGCGGTGTTTTTTTTTATGGTAATCAAGCATGCAGTTGTGTAAACAAGGCATGCAGAATGTACACGGCGAGCGAGTGTGCGGCGAATGCATGATGTGCAGAACGCGAAGATCGGGGCGATGATATTAAGGTTGTATTCAATTTTACGATGGCCAATGTTTGATGAGTTTTAAGTCAGCCGAATTCAGAGATATTACTCTATTTTTTGGTGAGAATTTCTTTTAAAAAAATCGACGTCGGCCTAGCTAGCTAGGCCTACCTCTTCTTTCCTAATGATAAATTATACACTGGGACTTTGCCCGGGGATATGCTTGCGTGCGAAGGTAATCGTAAAGTCGGGGGTGGGATTATACTCGAGGTGGGATTATACCCGAGGAACTACGGTACTTGTTTTATTTATACAGGACACACATTTCGGGATGGGTTTGGTAAAAGCAAGCGATTCATTTTTACTTTATATTGTACCCTGAATGAGCGTCGTGGATTCTGTTACATAAGCCAGACGATAGCAATTCGATGTCGAAATGTTATCGACATTGTGTTCTATTACTCCATAGTAGAACAGGATCACAGTTCTACGACGAGTTAACTAAAGATTATTATTAATCCTAATACTTGTTTTATTTATACAGGACACGCATTTCGGGATGGGTTTGGTAAAACTAAAAGCAAGCGATTCATTTTTACTTTTATATTGTACCCTGAATGAGCGTCGTGGATTCTGTTACGTAAGCCAGACGATAGCAATTCGATGTCGAAATGTTATCGACATTGTACCACGGAGTGATTACTCCATGGTAGGGTCACATGTACGATATGATAATAACCTTAATTGTTTCATTTTTTTTTTCAATTTTCTTTTTAACGTTGTTTTCAAATTATCATTTGAATTCATTTTGAATTTTGTTTTATTTTTTACATTTTTTGTGGTCATGTTAAAACATGTTTTAAATACATTTTAAACACAACCTCATGCAAACGTTAACCTTTACCGAGCTTGAAAAGAATTTATTTTGCTTTAAAAAAAAATTTCACTTTGAATTATTGACATTCTCGTTTATAAATCTAACATTTTAGTGAAATAAAACACTCATGATGCTTTATTATATTGATCAAGCAAGTTTGACCAATCGATTTATTCACGACATGATACAAAAAAAAAAAATTGGAGTATAGTAGTGAAAAGAAGTCATCATGAAGGGGTATCGTAACAGCCATGAGCTTAACGATGCGTGGCATTAGCAAAATGTTTATGTGATTAATTGTATTTTGCACATTTTGCTGATAGATGGGTCTATTGTATAACTTCCTTTCTACGGAAATTACTTGAACGTTGTTTCAAAATTGTTATTTTAATTCATTTTGAATGTTTCTTTATTTCTAACTTATCAAATACTTTTTGTCATGTTAAAACATGACCACTTAAAAAATACCATGTTGTCATTGTGAAAAATTAAAAACAAATGTTATAAAACATGCTGCTAATACACACAATAAAACCAAAACAATCAATTTAACCGATAGGTCTCACTTAATAGAAAATTTGTTCATATATATATATATATATATTTGTAGTGATTAAAACAATGAAGTAACCAAGTTTTCTGCTGTTATTTTATTTATTTATATATATATTATATATATAATTTAATTCCAACTACTTTTTGGGAAAAAAAAACCCGATATAAAAATCAATAATTACCGTAGTTCCCCGGGTATAATCCCACCCCCTTGTACGTGAAATTTGCCCGAATTTGGGAGGTGGGACTATACCCGGGGATTTCCCACTGCATGAATTGAAAATGACGATATTTCTTCTACTGTAGCTACGATCTAAAGCTATATTCCGATGTAGGCCAGGCCATCTAGACCTAGGCGGCCTAATTGGTCTTACCTGTGCTATGCCTACCGTATTTTTCCCCCAGATTTCTACTTAAAAAATACCCTAAAATGTGATCTAGGCCTAACTTCCTAAATCGACATCATACGAGTTCTCCATCCCGGTGGTTCACCCACGCTCGAGCTCTCTGTGTAAATCGCATGTTGTTGCATGTGACACAAACTACTGCACAAGCAGGTCGGTATAGAGGGCGGTGTTTTTTTTACGGTAATTAAGCATGCAGTAGTGTAAACAACAAGAAAGAATGTACACGGCGAAAGGATGTACAGAACGTGACGATCGAAGCATACTAGCCTTAGGTTGTATTCAACTTAACAATGTTTGATGAGTTTTAAGTCAGCCAAATTCAGAGAAATTACTCTATTTTTTGGTGAGAATTTCTTTAAAAATATTGACGTCGGCCTAGCTAGCTACAGTAGGCCTAGGCCCACCTCTGGCCTAATATTAAATTATACACTGAGACTTTGCCCGGGGATATGCTTGCGTGCGAAGGTAATCGTAATGTCGGGGGTGGGATTATACCCGAGGTGGGATTATACCCGAGGAACTACGGTAATAGTCATTACTGCAGTAAAAATTGAAAACCAACTTTAATATTCAATCATAATGAATGAGCTTGACGATGCGTGACATTTGCACGATGTTTATATGATTCAATCAATTAATTGTATTTACAAATGTTGCTGGTACAGTATATACATTCTGGTAGAAAGGCGAATAAGAAATTTGAATGGATTTCCGATCGCTGTTTGTCGTTAGTATAATGTGACGTTACACTGTGTGACTTAATGTATAGCGCAAGCAGGTTTTTGGGGGTCAAAATAAATTTGAGTCATACTTAATATTTGTTTTAAATAGAAAATTAAAACTATTTATCCAAATTTAGAATAATTTTGTTAAAATATAGGCCTATATAATTTTATTCAAATATTTATAAAATACTTTAAAAAAAAACGACATAAAAATCAATAATTAGGCCTAAATAATAGTAATAATAAAACCAATACAATCAATTTAACCGATAGGTCTCACTTAATATTTTTTAAACAGTAAATTACAAAAATTTAGAAGAATTTGTTTATATATATATAATTTTATTCCAATATTTACAAAATACTTTTTCGAAAAAAAAAAACCCGATATAAAAATCAATAATTAATAGTAATTACTGCAGTGAAAATTGAAAACCAACTTTAATATTCAATTAGCTTTTAGTGAGTGAAATAAAACACTGCATTCGTTTTATGAATGAATGAGCTTGACGATGCGTACCATTTGCACAATGTTTATAATGATTCGTAGGCCTATTCACAAATGTTGCTGGTATACCGGTAGGAAGGCGAATAAGAAATGGATGTTGTTCCGATCGCTGTTTGTCGGTAGTAATGTGACTTAATTACGTTTTTAATCATTATCTGCATCGAAAACTGAAAATCAATTTTAATATTGAGTGAGCTTTTTAGTGAAATATTTTTATAAATGGTATGAGCTTAACGATCTGTGACATTTGTGTAAATTCGCTAATGCTCAGTGGAAATGAATAAACAAACAAATGCATACGTACATACTGTATACAATGTTATTTTTAGTATAGTAAAGTGCAGTAATGATAGTTATTTTATCATATTGTCATTGTAAATTTTTTTTTTTGGTCTGATCTAAATATTTACAATAAAAAATCACAATTTTCTCACGCTTTATACTTAAATGTAGGCTATTGTTTTTTTATTTAAAATAAACCTATCATCATGGTATAGAATAGTGTACGTGTATTTAATGCGAATCTTTGTAGAAAAACAATTCCATAAGTAAGAAACTACCATGTGTGTTACTGTTCGTGAGCCGCACCAATCGTTAGAAAAACAAATCCGAGCGAGCCGAACGATTGTTGTAGAAATTCCATTTGATGTACACGCACTCATATGGTAAGAAATTACCACGTGTATATTCATCATGCAAGTTTGTTGCCCGAACGCCGAACGACTGTTGTGAAATTCCATTTGATGTACATGTACCCCTCTGTTAAGAATTTACCACATGTATATTCATCATGCAAGTAACAAGTTTGTTATCCGAACGCCAAATGACTTGTGAAATTCCATTTGATGTAAACGTACCCCTCTGGTATAGGTTGGTTCCCACTGGCGAAGCAATGTAACGCAATTTGCGCAACGTAAGCAAATGCCCTTCTAATAATTGTGTTTGCCCCGTCTGCATGAAATCAAACCTGCGATGTTTCCAGCACTGTTGTATTTTGTTCCCACTTGTGATTACGCAATACAGCATTTTGCGTCGATACGTCGCTGCGTTGCGTTCCAGTGGGAACCACGCTTAAGAAATTACCACGTGTGTTCACCATGCGATTTTGTTGCCCGAACCAACGAGTGCTGTGAAAATTCCACTTGATGTACACGCGCCCCTCTGGTAAGAAATTACCATGTGTGTTCATCATGCGAGTTTCGCCGCCGAACGAACGATTATTGTGGACATTCCATTTGACGTACACACACGCACCCTAAAAAATTAACATGTGTGTTCATGCCTGTATAGTACCTGTCCGTTTCTGCTGACAAAATTGGCAAAACATTAACATTTTTTCATCAACAGTGTCAGCAGTAGGCTATAGGCCTAGTTTCGCGCTAGCTCAGTGGCGATCACATGTGTTTCGCGCTCGAATTCTCTGGATAGAAGAAATATACTTAATTAATAAATGTTTAATTACCAAAATGTATTTAAAATTAGTTTCATAATCATACATAGGCCTATGTTACTGTTTGTTGTTAACAATAAAAATATTGTCTTATTTTACAACTCCCTGGTCTGAGTGAGATTGAGCCAAACGAACTCAAAATAAAAAAAAAAACACAGAAATTTAGTGACGAAGTATGACGTTGCAGTAGTGGATAGGCTATTTCCTGGAATGCCAAAAATGTCTTTAACACGCCGCCGCTAAAAAGGGAGAAGTCTATGCGTTGCTGTTAAACCATGTGCTGCGCTAGGAACATGTTAGGTCTATAAAATGGACTATACTATTTTACGAAACTATAAAGAGGATGGGTTGTTATGATAATGATATGGGGCGTGTTTATGAATACATTTTCAAAAGAACCGTAAGACTATGTATACGTTATCGGGTATATATATTTTTTCACAATACTGTAATTGCCGGTGGTTAAGTTGAAAATCGAGGAAACATGCAAATAGACAGGCCAGGGAGTTGTAACTCCCTGGACAGGCTAATGCAAACGTGGCATGCCCTTGCTAATAAAACGTGTTGGGTTGGGAGTTATACAGAACGTAATGGAATTCTGTACCGTGTCCTGTGATGTACAGTATTTGATATATTTTTTTATATTTTTTATTAATATACATTATTATAAATATATTATTAATACTAGTGTAGGCTAGGTACTCGGCAAGCTAGGCCTACGTGTATTGTATATATACAAAAAAGACGTCAGCTCTGTACAGGCTCGTCGAACGGTCCAAGTTTTATTTTCTCGCACAAAGATTGTAATTGTAAACATCGGACGCTAATAGTCGGTCAACATGCGGCACATGGTGTGGGCGGATCATCTTATCAGGCGGGTAAGGGAAGTCACCGATGTGGCGGCGTATTGTCATTCTTCAAAGAAAACACTGCTTTTGAATAAACCGCCTTAATTAGGATAGCGCGTGCCAACTGTTTATTTATAGTAAATCCAATTAGTTTTTGCTTGCTTCTATTGTTTAAAGATCCTTAAAATACTGTCGATTTAGTATCGACGCATTGTCTAAATACTATCGAATTACTGTCGGTAACTAACTGCAAGTTCGACGTCGAACTTTTTTTCAGCGGGTAGTCTTTTATATCAGCTTGTTCTTCATGAGATGTCTTGGCTTGTATTCTTGCTTTTACTGCAATAGATGATACTTGATTTATTTTAATCAGACGTTGTATCTTGGTTATGAATTAAATTGGGTAGCTTCGAAGGCACACAGAATTTACTCAAAAGTAGATTTTGTCCTGCACCAACACCATACGCCATCCACACCTTCATGGACCTGCTTCCATACTCTATGTTGTTGATGTGACTCGCGTCTTTTATTTCCATTTCCCTGCTGCACAAATAGTACCACTCACTATCGATGCCTGTAAACCTAAACATGTATCTGTGTGCAGCGATTTCCTTCTGGCATGCTTGTAAAGGTAGGACTTCAGTGCTCTGTTTGCGGTCTTTTCTATCGAATCCACAAGCTCCGCCGACAACCGATTTAAAAGAACATTAAAGCCATCAGACAATAATTATATATAAGAATTATTTTCAACACGTCTTTACATTGTAAGACATAAACTAAAATGGATAACAAATCTGTTCCGTTGTCAACGTCAATGAAGATATCGTTATCTATCGAATATACGCAGTAAAGTGTTTTGTCTACTGTGGTTAATGTTTTGAAACATTCTCGTTGAGTAAGTTCGACCAGGTTCGACAAACAGGAAAACGATAACAAGTTAAAACAAATTTGTTTTTCAGTTTTATCCTATAAACTATGAGAGGATGGAATAATTTATAATAATGTGGTTTGACAAAGAATAAGTGAGTGATTTTTAGTTAATTGCTTAATTTCGTATATTGGTTAGTGATTGAAATTTTACCAGAAACGTATTTTTAGTTTGTGTTTAAATTGAAACTTAATTCAAAATTTATCTTTCAAGTTTGTTTCTCGTAATAAAAGTTTGGCTTAATTCGACTTAGATTGCTAAATAGAGAACAATAGGTACATCTGATTGATCTTGCCGACAGATAAAATCTTTGAATTTCTTACAACTTTGTGGCTCTGGCGCGGAGTGCAAAATAGTTTCCCCAAATTTTTTTTACTTGATTCATAAATATTAGTATCTAAACTTTAGATTGATGACTTTTTTATTTTACAAAAATTCGTCGCACATGAAAAAAAAACCGTTTGTTTTTACCCTACTTTTTAAGAGTTTTATATATGCTAATTAGTAATTAATTAGTCAAAATCTTAAAATTTCATCAAATTTTTTGAAACTTTACTAAATTATTGTCAAGATGATAGTTAACGCAAGTGTAAAATATTAAAACGCTAGGTTGCTACGTTTGGCTTCCAGAGGCTGTTAAACTTAATGTAAATTATACACCAAAAATTAACAAAATTGGCCGAAAATCGTTATTTTTCGATTTTCTCAAAAACTAAGCGATATTTTACCAAACAATCTACACATCAGGTTTACTTAGATCAAGGTCTACCAATGTGCAAAATATGAGCCAATTCGAAATTTTGACCCTTGCCACCTAATGTTTGATTTTTAGTGACTGGCTCTCTTAACTCTTTCATGTCTCGAAAAGAAATGATGATGGTGGTTTGTGGGCAGGCTCCCACTTGAGGGCATAGTTCATGGACTATACCATTTGTGGAGAGGGGGATTCAATGAAAACTTCTACTTTTCGAGTTATATCTCGCTCTTCGAGGAGAAGGGGCTATTGTTGGTTTATCCAGGTAAGCTAGGCACGAAATAGATGTTTAAATATCAGTGCAGATTACCTCTTTGAGAATCGTGTCCACCTTTATTAATATTATCCATACATTATTATACTCACATCTATCATTGTACATCATAGTCCTACTGTAGGGCTGGTAGATTGATTTATAAAGGCAAATTATCTATAGCAAAACCAGTCAATATCTCAATTATTCAAGTGTATGTGCCAACCTCTTCAGTAGATGAGGAGATAATTAATTACTTTTACCAAGAACTCCAAGAAACTATTAATAAAACCCCAAAGAGAGACATTGTTATTATTATGGGTGATTTTAATGCCAAAGTTGGAAGTAACCTGGAGAAGAATCATGCACTGGGAAGGTTTGGGCTTGGCCATGCTAACGAGAGAGGTGAAAAACTGCTGGATTTCTGCATTGAGAATGACCTGGTTTTAACAAATACATTATTTCAACAGCATCCACGACGACTATATACTGTACTTGGGCATCACCAGATGGAAAATACCGAAATCAAATAGATTACATTTTGATTAGACATCGGTGGAGATCAAGTGTCAAAGTGGCAAAAACGTACCCAGGAGCGGACTGCGGCTCAGATCACCAACTTTTAACTGCTGAAATCCGTTGCAAAATAAAGATAGTAAAACGAGACTCTCTACCACACCACACAGATATGATGTTAAACAAATAAATGACCAATATCGAGCAGAAGTCAGAAACTCTTTTAAGGTAATACTTAAAAGGAAAAAAAATAGAAACCGAATGAATTGTGGGAGTTGACAAAAAATGCAATCTCATTAGCAGCTCGGAAAAATTTACCAAAACTAAAGAAATGCAGAGCCCCTTGGATATCGGACAAGGTGGTTGCACTGGCAGATGAGAGGCGGCAAATAAAAGCAAATGGTTTACACAATGAGAGAGACCGCAGTCAATATAAACATATTAGTAAAAGTATCCAACGTGTTACTAGACAAGATAAACGGACCTTCCTTGAAAGAAAATGCAGGGAGGTTGAAACTCATTTCGTTAACAATCATTCTAGAGACTTCTTTAAAGCTGTAAAAGAAATTACTGGCAAGAGGGTTGTAAAATCAAATGTTATTAAAGATGGGGACGGTGCGATTCTAACCGAGAGTCACCAAATTAAGGATAGGTGGAAAGAATATTGTCAAAGGTTGTATGATAGTAAAGATGCAGATCAAGTTACAAAAGCAATTGAGATAGATCAACATGAACCAAATATACTAAGATCAGAAGTGGAATTTGCAATAAAGAAAATTAAGGATGGGAAAACACCTGGACATGATGATATTCCAGCTGAGCTTCTTAAGGAGACAGGGGGTGAAGGTATCACTTTAATGCATAATCTATGTAACTTAATATGGACCGATAAGAGCTGGCTGACTGATTGGGCTAGATCAATATTTATACCGCTCCCCAAGAAAGGAGATACAAGAGAATGCAAAAACAATAGGACTATCTCTCTGATATCACACGCGAGTAAGATTATGCTGTACATAATTGTTGAGAGGACTAAACAATACATTCGTCGTGAAATTCCTCAAGAACAAGCAGGTTTTGTGGAAGAAAGAGGTACAAGAGACCAAATATCAAATATTAGAAATATAATGGAAAGAGCTATAGAATTTAACCGTCCGCTATATATGTGCTTTATTGACTATTCAAAAGCTTTTGATACGGTCCAGCATCAAAGACTCTGGAATATTTTAATAGCAATGGGCTTTCCAAGGCATGTAGTAGAACTCCTCAGGTCATTGATAACCAGGAAGCTGCTGTGAGGACTGCATGCGGCGACAGTATTTGGCTTAAAATAAAACAAGGGGTGAGACAAGGTTGCATACTGTCTCCGCACTTGTTTAATGTCTATGCAGAATATATTATGAGATTGGCTCTAGAAAACTGCAATAGTGGAATATCTATTGGTGGCAGAACTATAAATAATATAAGGTATGCTGATGATACTACTTTATTAACAGATAATGCACAGGAAATGGAAGGTCTGGTTGAAAAAGTAAGAAGGGAGAGTGAAAAGTTTGGCCTTTTTCTTTTTTTTACCGCGGTTAACGCACTAACGCTCCTAACGGATGTTCGATTATGCATAAACTTGCGGATTTCGTTGATTGCGTTAGTAAGCAAATGAATATTCATGAGTAGTACAGCAGAAACAGGAGATACGCTCCGTTGATTTTTGAAATTAATGCAAGCCTTTTTTAAACAATAAATATCCTGCCTAATTTTATTACACTGTTACTATTATTTATACCATTAGACGTTCAAAAACAAGCCGTACGCTTTCATGACCAGACAGTGGGCAAACCCTGTCAACGTCTAAATATAGCGCGATGTCGTTGGTGGTATATACACGCATGACGTTGTTGACTAGGCTAGCGAAATGAACAAGACGACGGTGCTAATATTATTAGGTGAAAAATATAGGCCTAATTCTGAAAAAAATATTCGTGTACTTTTTTTTTTTTTTTTTTCATTAAAAATCATAAATAAAATAATTGCATCGCGATTGACTTTACACAAATATCTTGTAGAAAATGGTAATTTTTTTTTCTATTTCTTCTATCCAGAGAATTCGACTAGAGCGCGAAACACACGTGATCGCCACTGGGCTAGCGCAATACTGTAGCCTACTGCTGACAGTGTTAGTGAATGGAATTTCATAACAGTCGTTCGGCGTACGTTCGGATAACAAAAACTTGCATGGTGAACGCACGTGGTAATTTCTTACCAGATGGGTGCGTGTACATCAAATGGAATTTCATAACAGTCGTTCGGCGTACGTTCGGATAACAAAAACTCGCATGGTGAACGCACGTGGTAATTTCTTACCAGATGGGTGCGTGTACATCAAATGGAATTTCTACAACAGTCGTTCGGCTCGCTCGGAATTGTTTTTCCAACGATTGATCGTGCGGCTCACGAACACACACATGGTAGTTTCTTACTTATGGAATTGTTTTTTACAAAGATCGTTCGCATTAAATACACGTACACACTATTGTATACCATGATCATAGGTTTATTTTAAATAAAAAAAGAAAGCCTACATTTAAGTATAAAGCCCTTTTAGGACCATGCGTGCAGTAGGCCTACTGGGATCACCGTGGGAAAATGTGAAAGACCGTGGGAAAATTGTGATTTTTTATTGTATTTACAATGAAAATATAGATAAAATATGTAACTGTATTTTAATGTTTAAAAAAATCATTACTGCACTTTACTATACTAAGAATAACATTGTATACAGTATGTACGTATAGCCAGAGCCTTGCAGCACAAATGGGAATTCCCGTGTCCACTGAACAGATGTTACTACAGCATACTCTACTGTACTACATTATACCGCGTGTTGTTGCTGAAAAAAAAATAATTCAGCCTAAAAAAATTGGAATTCCCCTAAATTTGGAAACAGTGGAAACAACACACATAACGTATAATGTATTACAAAATGTTCAAACCGTTTTTTTATTACAGTAAACAGAGCAAACGAATCCGTAATTACCTCATGAATATGAATGAGGCAAAACGTTAGTAGTGTTAAGTACTTAACGCTTCAATGAACATGGTTACACCCACCTCATTAACGAATTGTAATACACAGGATAACGTTAACCGCGGTGCACCGCGTTACACGGAGTAATATAATTTTGACACGGCCCCTTATGCATTTAGTATTGTACCGCCCACCGCCCACTGTAATTGTTTTGCCGTTAGACGCGTGTTACCGTTAAACGTCGTTTGTTTTAAAATGTCTATGTGTCATCGCCTTTAGAAGCATGGACAATACACACAAACAATGTATTGTTCGCTAATTAAAATCCTATTTAAAGCTGGAAGACGTCAATTTTTGTAGCCGCCCTACGCATCAGTTATCCTAATTTGGCCGTAAACATCAGCCGACGAGACGACATCGGGCCGGGTATTGACAAACTGCAAGCCATGGATTCATTGGAGTCAGTGGAGTCAACGGCCCACGTGACCATGTTAATTGCAATTCAAGCGAGTCAGTACGAAGTGTAACTGCACTATTGTACCAAAAGTGCGAGGCACCATAAAACATATAAAATAATTTAATATAAGTATGTTCATATGAAACATTAGAGAGGAGTAATTATAAAATCAAATCATTATTTTATGTTATGTTGTTCTAAACATACCCTACCAGTACTACTACTAAAATAAAGTCAAGCCTGCCTGCTGCTCCCTTCTTGTTGGTCTCGCTTGTACTGTAGTCATTTTTTTCAAAATGTCCCCCGCCGGCCCACCACACGGGTAGCCCACCACACAGCCCAGGCCTAGTCTAGCCCCTAATACAATATAGGGCTTCCTACTGGATGATATTTTGTTGAAAAAAATACGTTTCACAAGACTTAGATTTAAAATATCTGTAATCTACTGTATTTCGTCCATTGACAGCGTTGATATAGAAGCTACTGCTAGGCCTAGAGCGTACTAGGCATACAGCGAATAGCCTCTCTACTCCCCGGCGGGCGGGCTACAGTATACTATATAGGGCCTAAGCTAGCTAGCCAGGCTTCTCAGACGGTGACCAGGCACCACCTAAAACTAACTGTAAACATCGAAGTCGCATTTGGATATTCGAAATTGAGTGATTCATAAATGTTTACCGTATATTTCGGTGTATAAGTCGCACCTGTGTATAAGACGCACCCCCTAACTGAGACTGAGAGTAAAATATCGGTATTTTTTATATCGTCGGTGTATAAGACGCACCTTATATTTCATCAAAACAATGTTTTTTTAAATTGTAATCAATATTATTGTAATAATATATTTTGTTATATCTGCAACGGCGTCCTTTATTTAGGTTTTTTCTTACCTAGGCTCGGCCGCGCCCAGCCTCAACAGCCGCAACATCGAGTGCATGACCGTGTGTGTAACATGTACGTGTGGGCTAGCCTCGCTCGATCATTTCGAGAGGGCGCACGTTTTCACGGACAATCGTATTCGATTAGTATCTATGTATGTATCCGAGAATTGAAGTGTACACGCTAGGTCCATGCTATAATCACCTGGAGAATATACTAGTCGAATACCGTACACCATGTGGCCGCCAAGAGGGCTTGCGATCGTGCGTATAACTACTGTATAAATAAATACTATTCCAATCGTACGTAAACGTTTACAAATGAAATTTTATCGCCATAATGAACAAATCTTTTCATCATATTTAGTATAACATCATGCTAAAATGCCTTGAAAACTAGGCAGAAGCAGGTTGCCGTTACGTTAGTTAGTTACTGTAGCTAGGCCTAGCCTACTCAGGCCTAGCAAACGAGGTGACGATAGCCTAGGCCTATATGTACAATCTGTGTGGTGAGGCATTTATGTTCGGTGTATAAGACGCACCGCACCCTTAATTTAGAGGTCAAATTTGCGTGTCAAAAGTGCGACTTATACACCGAAATATACGGTATGAATTGTACACAAATATTAACGAAAACGAAGGCTTATTATTATTCGAAGGCTCGCTCGCTGTTGATATTTTTTCCGTTGAATTAACGTCGTGGATTGCATGCATTGCGTGGATTTCGTGTATTATGCGTGCATTGCGTGCCTCGTTGACTCGCACTTTGGCAACACTCCATCGGGCCCGTGGACCTCAGCTCACACAGAGAGAGTTCAGGCTAGCCTAGTTTCGGCGGCCTACACTATAAATTATTTAATCCTACCGTGGGTTAGCGAATTATAAAAACAACGACACCTAGGCTAGGACACCAACAAAATATATGCAAAATAAATTCATATTCCATGTTAAGATTTACCAGTCATAGGCCTTTTAAATGATTAATATATTGTGTAAAGAAAAAGGCCCGACCAGAATTTGGAGTGGGAAAAACATGCGAGTGGATCGGAGTCTGGGAACAGTTTAGATATAAATAGAGGAAATCCACGTACACGATCTTAATTACTGTTTTATTGTCGTCAGCACAGCCTCCACCACCCTCTAATGGACGGCCGGCCGTACTGAGTTAAAAAATATCATGTTAGAGGTTGAGGTAAAACATCGAGTAGTATCGCGTTTCATGCCAAAAAACTCAGGTCTGTATTAATACGGTTTTCTCTGTCGGCAATCTTTTTGAGCGACTTGAACGTATATTTAGAATGAATGTTTTACCATCTTTTTTGTGGGCATCGTTTCTGGACCGACGGATGTTCGATATATAAGAAGATCGCATCCACAATGGATTAACGCGATCTTTTTTTTACAGTATACAGTTATTTACTTGTACTTTTCAAATTTGCAAAAGTTCTATGTCACAAAAGTGTCTGGTTTTACAGTATTAAATTATGCTAGTAAATTCTAACTTAGTTAACAAATTAAAAAATACAGCGACGACAAAGCTCAAAAGCCTTCACAAAATAAATACAAAATCAATTCCTTGTTTAATAAGTATAATAATTGTTATTATTAATACAACTAGGCCCTTGTGCAACGGAAAAATAGCCAATGATTTATATATTTATTTTCAAGAATATTTTACGAGGGTGGTCCATCCACCGAAGCTGATCAATAGGGACCCTCACAAAGTTACAATATGACGAGACATATATAACAATAAAAATTTAATTAAAATAAATCAATCAAATTTATAAAGATAAACCAAATAAAATAAAGCACAAAAATAGAATCAAACATTAAATGAATTAAATTAATGATCAGTCATCTTTTCAACGATCTAAATATGATTACCGAGCGGCAGAATTTGAAGTAAAAACATGTGAGCGCTGTGAACAGGAGGAGAAAGAGGATATCGCGTGACCAACATCTAGGTACTTGTTTACCTTATGTTGTCGGCCTGCAATCTATGAGCGCGCGAACACCGACGGTCGGCCGAGCATTCACTGCTGCTATTTTTAGAAGACCTTATTTTTATCGATCGGCTACTGTAGACGTTCGCTAATGCATTTAGAAGTGAGATGTGAATAGTTCACCGGTGGCATGGCACATCGTGTTGCTATTGTCTCAGGTGCTTAGTTCATCGTATGAACTTCCTAATGATATTTTCAATCAGCTATGTAAAAAAAAGCAACTCAAAAACATTCCAGGCCCCTGTTTATTATTAATATTAAATTATTTATTGAGGTTACGAACTTATAAACATTTTAGAATGATGTTTGAGATCGGCACCCCTGGAATACAATTCAGCTACAAACTCTCTTAATTAAAAGGCAAACTGAAACGAAGTGTTTGGGCCTGTTTGTGATGACTCATCGTTAAACGACGTTCACGAAGCGATTCGCAATGACGTTAAACGATTCGTAAAAATCAGTCAAGCATGTTAGTGGGCGGAACTATTACAAGCTATGCATATTGTCCATTTTCCAAATGGTCTGACAATTTTAGAATTTTCACGCTAACGCTAAAACAAAAGGAAACGCGATTAACGCGCTTTGTCAGTTTGAAAACATTTGGACATGACGCCTTATTGCATAAACCTCCTAAGCAGGTATAGAACGAGTTTCGTAATTAACTGTGATTAAAAAATATGCAATAGGCACGTCTACTTGTTTAACTAGTATTACATTATTATTTATTATTTTCAAAACTTTAAACAGTGGCATGCCAATCTTTTCAAAAACTTGCACAATATTCAATAAAATAAAAAAACATTTTTAAAAACGATTTTCTAAAAGAACACATTACAATTCATTAAAGCCTGTTTTCCTGTCGACGTTAAGTTGCGTTAAGTTCAGGGCTGCAAATTAAGGGGTATTTGGTCATTTTTCTGGTTGCGACTAAAGGATTAAAATAGGTCGCGCTATTGTCTGCTTGTGCGAGTTGTTTCAAATTGAAGTTATGTGTTTTCCCTATATTTCAAACACTGTTGCAATTTAATCAGAAGGCTCACCAACAAGGAGAGTTTCCACACGCTGGGGTAGCACTAACATTTCATTTTGTTTAGCCATTTGGCGAAAGTCAAAATATTTTTTTTAGTCAAATCAGTTTATCTATAGCCAAAATGGCTAACGTCAAATTTTCTTATTTAGCCAAATGAATCGGTTTTTAGCCAAAATTTAAAATTGTTGAAATATAATGGTAAAAACATTTTAGTCAATTTATCTATGTCAACAGGTCTATACACTGTTCCCTGAACATTTTTGTAAGGCATTGAGATAAAGAACCATGCCTAAAATCACTGTATGATTAAAAAAAATAATATTCTTTTTGTATTTTTTTTACATGATCAAAACAATTGTTCAAATTGTTTTTAATCATACAGCATTCATACAGTTATCAATTTAATAAGAAACATTTTACATTTTTCTGAAATCCCCTGAACGCTATGTTACTTTTGTTTTTTACGCTTGGCTGGTCATGTTTGTGTGTGACGGCTTCCCATCGCGTACCAGGCGAAAATCGTGTCCTAGACTTCACGGTCACTCAGCATCACCGCCGCGCAGCGGGTTAATGTTTTTAAATTGGGTATGCTCAAGAGGTGCGAAAGTGCAGAACCGCCGGCCTAGGCCTACAAAATTATGTACA
This sequence comes from Antedon mediterranea, assembly GCF_964355755.1. NCBI lineage: Eukaryota > Metazoa > Echinodermata > Crinoidea > Comatulida > Antedonidae > Antedon > Antedon mediterranea. Next base: position 11,488,421 of record NC_092676.1, on the reverse strand, counting down.
ACAACGGTATATCGTAGGCTATGCTAAAAATATTGATGAAAATTTCTAGCAAACGACCACTCGTATCGTTGTTGAACGTAAGATAATATAGGCCAAAGCACAGAGTACACGTCTTTCCATCCCTCAAGGCTGCGCCGAAGCGTTTTCTGGCTGGGCGAGAAATTTATCCCGATTATTATTTATTTACACAACAACACAGAAGCCGGCGGCCGTCAGATGCACGTGTGTGTTTTGCTAAATCCCAGTTAGACTCTACCATTTCCCGCATGTTATTTTGTTTACACTGACGCATGAGGGAAGTTTATTTACGGGTAAAATATGAAACTACAGTACAGGACAGAATTATTGCAAAAATCCCAACGCATTCAACACGTTGTCGTTGCGTTGTGTTTGCGTTGCGTTGAACGGCTTTCAACGTTTAGTTGTTTATTCAACGAAAGTCATTATCAGCATGTCAAGTAAACAATTAGTTATTTCAACGCTAGCTGCTGCAGCGCTAGACTGGCCGATTGCACGCCTGAACGATCAGTAACAACAACAGGCAAAATACCTATCGGCAGTCACTACCAGATATTTTAATATAAATAAAAAATATATATGAAGCTTAGATATATTTTTAAGTATTGAACGGACAGTTACCAAGTAAAACACACAGTGATATTTCCCAGTGTTTAGTGAAGGAAAACATCGAATAATAAGGTTGATGCCAAGTCTAACAGTTAACACTGTACTGTAGGCCTTCCGGGGGAAAACACGATCTCACGTCGTAAAATCAAACAACGTGGAAATTACTGACATCAACACACGAGGCCGCCACCCTGGTTTCCTCAAGAAAAACACCACGTGTGTTATGACGTATTTAACGATCGTTAATGACGACGAAGTAATTAATTTTATTTAGGCCTACATTTTTTAGCTGTTCGAGATTCAAGAGATAAAGTTAAAATATTGTTTCTCTATTTTGGTTTTTATTTTATAATTGTCCCATTGTTTGTTGTAATGTAATTTGAAAGAACTAAAAAATTTGACGTGTCCGACACCCATGAACCAATTTAAATCTTTATAAATCGAACAACATTACATTTTTAAGTACAAAAAGCGTTTTGAATACGTTAACAATAGAGCGTGTTGAATGTGTTGAACCCGTTGACCGTTCATTGACGACGTTAAACAATTGAATCCCATAGCGTTGAACGCGTTGAAAACGTTGCGCGTTTTGAAAAGCATCACACTGTAAACTGATTTAAATGTTGGCTGTTCGCTCGCATATTCTCGCAACTCCCATCCCATTCATACAGTTTCAGGAGGAGGCCAATATAATTATATTAAGAAACAAAACAATAGTATGTTACAGAGAAAACGCCTAAACCTCGCCTGTAATAATATATTGTCTTGCATCAGAATAAAGTGGTTCTTTATTCTGAATTGTTTGGTTATTCAAATATTTGTGGGTTACACCTTGGCGTGAATAATATGGTATGGCACAGGTTTTGATTTTAAAGAAAACGCCTAAAATTGCCTATTGTCATCAAATTGGTCATTCCTATTTCTTGGTTATTATATTTAACGCTTTTCTCTGCATGGGTTACGTTAGGCATCACAATAATTAATTTATAATATAATACATGATAATGATATATTTATGGATAATAATAAAACTAAACGATTTTTTCCCTTTTAATTACGCGTTATTTCATAATGAATGAACTCTTCACCTTTCGATCAGTTCGTCCCTCACGTCACGAAAAGCATGCGTGAAAAAGACGACGACCATGCTGGATCGTTATGTTGGTGGTGAATTGTTGCCTTCCATGGCGGCGGGTGTAGGCTACGTTGTTTTTATAAATAATCGAGAAAAATGTAGTACAGTACTGCGAAGTTTTTAGTTTGGAAATAATTAATTACGATGTGACCTAGCCTCCAAGATTCACCGCCGCCTTAACTTTGGTATTTAATACTCCAGTTAATATAGGCACACAGTAATTAAGGACATGACCACTACTTTTAACTGCGATGGCAGACGCGGCTCATATACACACGGGGCCTACTCGTTAGTAGTAGGCCTAGCCTAGTGTAATATATTAAGCTAGGTTTCCGCGGAAAAATACACATTATGTTTGTTTTCTTAAATATTTGTAATACGGTATTTTATACTATTACTACTACTACTAATACACACTGGCAATCTGTAAATACCATACGAATCCGATTGTTCGTTATTTCAACGCAAACTCAACGCAACACATTGTGTTGGTTGAATAAACAGTTCAACGAACTCAACACTTTCAACGCCAACGGACAACGCAGTTTCAACGCGTTGTCAACACTTTAACAATGCGTTGAATGCGTTCAAAATCTGCAATAATTCTGTCCGGTACTGTACATTAAATTGAAAGACTCTAAAATGCATAACGCATACATTTTTGATTTTGATAAGATTAAATTCATCGAAGATACTATAATGTTTCTTTTTAATCTGAAAAGTACACCCCTATCGAAAAATAGACAATCCCGGTAATTAGCCGACCGTCGGCTACGTGGTCGTTTGTGCAGCGCACAACACGTGATAGTTTGGGTAGACTTCATCATCCATGTGTCGTGTAACGTCTGTCTCTCTGTGCAGTCTACCTCTGCTATCTCCATCTTTTGAAATAACAAAGAGACGCCTGGTACAACGAAACAAGTCGACGAAAAATGGAGCTTGAAGTAAACAACGTGATAACGAACAAAATAAATGCTTGAAGATCGACAAATGGACCTTTTAGTAGGTATCCCAATGTAAAAATTCAAATTAATGATGGTACTTTTTCTTTCAGTTAATCAGAAGGAACTTACTGAACATAAACTTTTGCAATTTAAATGATTGAAATCGGATTATCCATTCAAAAGTTATGGTCCGTTAAAGTGCCCAAAAAACAGTGATTTTTGCTTGAAAAATGGCACTTTTTCTAATTATATTTGAACCCATTTTTGAAGGGTTATAACTTTTATACTAATAATTTTAAAGTTCTTATTTTTTCCAAACCCATAGATACAACAGAGTTGTACAAGAAAAAAATTTTTTTGGGTGTCCTCCTCATTTTTTTTTTTAGATATCGCCCTACAAAATTCGTCCGAGGGCTTTTTACGCGTGATTTTCCCAATGTCTCAAAAATGCCCAAAAAGTTCCTGTCTTTAAATGATTCATAACTTTTGAACCAATGTGTGAATTAACTTCTTTTTTTTTGCATTGCATAAAATGTAATATGTATTTTAGTAAGGTTATTTATATTGACAGGTAGGTAATTCTGAAATACAACATAAAATATTGTTAAAAAATGTTAAAATGTGAAAAAAAAAAATATTGCGTTAAAAAACTGTGTGGGTATTGTTTCTTTTCATTAAATATTATTTTTCGTAAGTATACATTTTTTTTAATAATTCTAGTATTTAAAGTTATATTTATAATCATATATTATTTAAATTGATTTTCGAACCGCCAAAAATAAGAATTAAGCCCGTGCTTATTATGTGTTCGATTCCATTTGGAGCGCCGGGCCGAACGTAGACTCGGCCGCGCCTACTACAAGTTAAGATAGGCCCCTAGCTAGCAAGGTCTAAATAAAAGCCTGACGCTAAATTCTGCCTAAGAAATATCGGGAAGAAATTTTTTATTTAACAAAGTAATTACCTCAATGGTATAATTGTAGCATGTTTAATTTTATTTCCCTTTCGATTATTCTAACCGAAAGTTGCACTTTGAATTGAAATATACGGAATAAAATTTAGGCCTAGAAACAGCGTAGACATACAACGGCAACACAGGCCAAAGCGCGTTTCGGCCGCCTACATACAATGGCTTACGGCCGCTGCATAGCAAAATCAAAGCTTCTTAAATTTCTTCGGTACAATTCTTCCTAACCTACTTGCTTTATATAGTAGATTTATAAATATTCCACTTATTAAATAATTTAATAAATCGGTAAAATTGACGTTTCGAAGCAAATATTCCATGAGAGGCGACATTTTTCGACATGCCTCGTGTGCGGCGAAGACTAGTTCAGAAAATGGAACAGTCCACTGCAGGGGTTATCCAATCATTAATTAACGCGCTAATACATGCATTCCATGCACATTGTGTGGGCGACGATAATTTAGTAATAAGCGGAGAACTGAATCCCCCCCGTAAGGAAAATGGTAAACACTGATATTTATGGTAGGGATTATTTTTTTCAGTGGTTGGTCTTGTTGGCCTCTTCGCACGAGGTCCACGCAAAGTCAAATAAAACGATGTGGTTTATCAAACAAAAATATAAATTAGCTTCAATTCAATACTAAATTAGCCAGATTTTGATAATGAGAAAGACTAAAAAATTCAATTTTTATCGTTAAAATTGACATTTGAGGCGGATGTACATAATAATAATAACCGATTTACATATCAAAATAAAGAGTATTTAAAGCCTGATAACATACAACAAAAATTACTCCACCACCTATTATGGACCTCGTGCGATCGTGTTTTGAAAATGGGTAGGTGTTTTCCAAAGTTATTTTTAGCGCGCGGATTTCGGCTCGCCGGCTTTTGTACCTCATTTTTAACTCGCGTTTTCTATTAAAATATTTAATAAACATAGATTAAAAATATATGAAAATAATCCCTTAAACAAGATCTTTCCAGACATATAATTTTTATTCACATGTGTATATCAGAAATAGTATATTTTTAACTTCAAAGACACGTCACTTTTTGAAATTTCACGAACGTGTTAAAATCGCGGTAACGAAAATCCGCTTCATTGGGATACCTACTTTTAGTTGGACTTTATGCTTTCGCCAAAATGATTATTTAATTATCTATTTTATCATATGTCATCGCCAAAATGGCTAAAGTAGCCGTTTTATTTTTCGCCAATCAGGAAACGTTTTCGCCCATGGCGACCGGCCAGTGCGAGCCTAGACACGTCACAGCCGCTCTCACATGTTTTTTTAACTCGGTACGCGACAAGGGGTGGCTACAAACAGTGTACCTGGATTTTGCGTCACATGAAACGTAATACAGCTCTAAACTGTTCCCACGACTCGCATGTTTTTCCCCTCCAAATTCTGGTCGGGCCTTTTTTCGTAATAATAATTTACAAAGGCCAATGTTAAATCTTAACATGGATATATATTTATTTTGCATATTATACAGTATTTTGTTGGTGTCCTAGCCTAAGTGTCGTTGTTTTTATAATTCGCTAACCCAAGGTAGGATTAAATCATTTATATAGTGTAGGCCGCCGAAACTCTCTGCGTGAGCTGAGGGCCTCGGGCCCGATGTCGTCTCGTCGGCGGATGTTCTGCCAAATTAGGACGACCGATGTGTAGGGCGGCTACAAAAATTGACGTCTTCTAGGATTTTAATTAGCCAACAATACATTGTTTGTTTCCATTGTTCATGCTTCTAAAGGTAATGACATTGGTGTTTACAAATTACTAACCCTACGAACCACCCTCTACGATCGACGCGTAGATAATTATCATAAACAATACATCGTTGGCTGCTACAAACAATACTTTGTACATTGTAGGATACTTTCCGAGAACAATGAGATACTATTACAAAGCAGTACTTTCTTTCTGTACTGTAAAAAGAATAGATCTTGCTTGAATATAACCAGTGGCGCATCAGGACCAGTGCCTAAAAAGTGCATAACCCAAAATAATTGCATTCTTCTGGGCGGAATTTTTATTTATATATACATATAGAGTGAAAAAATCGATGTTAAAAAGAAAAATATAGGGATGCATTGTATGTACTTGCGTCATTTGTAATGATCATCAGTGTTTTATCTTCAAATATTTTTTGAGGTAGGGGGTAACATTTATCCTAATAACCCAAGAATCCAACATCTAATTAGTATTATCTTAGTAACATTGTGTAGCATACATCTTTTAAAATCTTTTAAAATTTAAATAAAATTAATCGGAAGATTATTAAGGTCAGTAGAGGTCAAAAGGTCATTGACCTTTTGCAAAATGCAAATTTTTCCCAAAATATAGATAAATTTCAATATCGTATCTACAATTTTCAATATTTAGAATAAAATGATCACCTATTGTTATTGTATGAAATCTTTGTTATTATTTATTACTTTCTGTACAGATTTTGTGTAACAGATATCTCAAAAAGTTTAATGTCAATGATTACCAAAATTTCACAATGTCTTTCAAATACTTTAACTTAGTTCTAATAAGCTTTTCAGCGTGATCACTCATCCGTGACGTAATTTATACGCCATTTTGTGAAATCACATTATCAATCATATCTCCATAATTAATTATCACGTATTAATGTAATTCACTAAATGTAAACTTCAGGTCAAGGGTAAAAATATTAGCAAATAAAAACGCACGCACACGTAGGGTCATGCGCGTGAAATCGCGCTTTAAAAATTTAAAAACCTCAAAATTAAGTTTTGATCAATTTAGAGCATGAATTAGGCCATTTGCGTGTTTCAAAAAATTACTGCGCAAAAAAAATTTTTTGCGCGCGCGATACTTAAAAAGCGTAAAAAATACGATTTTTTTTTTACAAATCGCATTCTACTCACCATCTTTAGTACATTCACCAAATTTGAGTCAGTTCCGATATAAAATAACGCTATACGAGCAGGTTCAAAATGACAAAATGCGCAAATTAATTGCATCAAATAGTGAAAAATAAGGCATTTTTAAAATGAAAATAATTCTTCAGAATGATGACCCCCAATTTTTTGAACTTATTCTGGAAGCCATTGAGTTGTAGATATGAATACATTTACACATTGTACGTACAAAATGTTGTGACGTCATCAAATGGCCACTTGAATTTAAAATTAAGTTTTTTTTCTTTTTCGTCATATTTTATCACATTCATTAGAACGCATCTCTGTTATTTTGTACCCGATTTTCGCTAAAATGTTAGTATGTGATTGCTCAATTAATTAACTTTCTCATGACTTGCCACTATTTTTATTTTGATGACATCATCACGCGTAAAAACTTGAATAACGTAGGTCGTGTAATTTCACCTTCGCCGTAAATTTGAATATCATACAGCTCTTCGGAATTGAAGGTTACCTTGATGATTATAATTTATTATGAAAGCTGATGAAATGTAGATATGAATTCATATAAAAATCAAGCCTATCGGATGTTGTGAAGTTAACATATGGCCAGTTGAAGTTAAAAAGTAGTTTTTTCATCTTTTTCGTCAAAGTTATACAAATTTCAAAGAGCACGCACAGCGCTTCTACGTGCCTGATTCTCTTCCTATTCTTATGTTTATTTGCTCAATTCATTATCTTTCGAAATTGTCATCTTTGAGTTTATTTTGATAATTCCATCATACCAAAAAATTAGAACATGATGTGTGTCCCGTAATTTTACTATGCTACACTGTATATAGATATACAGTATATACTGTACATATTGTATATGGCATATAACAGGCACAACTCAGCACTATAAGCGTATGCATCATGTCATAGGATGGCGTACATCAACTTTTTACGATCGTATGTTAACGTACATGCATGTTTAAAAAGTGTTAATTTCATTAAAATGATAAAAATGATCACCTATAATTCGTCAAAGTGACGAATTGAATTCTAGTTTTTATCTTAATTGTGTTTTACTTGTGCTTACTGACATATTGAATAAGAAAATATATGTTAACAAGATAAAAATTGCAGTTCATTATATACAAAAAAAACTAAGAACATAGATGATTGGAATTCTTACAAAAAGGCAAGAAATAAATTAAATAATTTGTCTAAATCACTAAAACGCGACTATATAAATAATAAATTAAAGGATTATGTTAATGACACTAAAACATTATGGAAAACCATGAAAGACTTTTTACCCAATAAAAAGAAACAAACTAAAACAACTCTCAATGTAAACGGTAATGAAATAAACAATCCAACTGATATTGCTAATCATTTTAATAAATATTTTTGTTCAATTTCTAATGAACTTGCATCCCATTTTAATGACAACCAAAACGATATTACCGTTGAATCGTTATCACAATGTCAACAACGTTTCAACTTTAAAGATATTAATGGAAATGAAATTGAAGCTTTGTTGGAAAAGTTAGAAATTGGAAAAGCTACTGGAATTGATGGGATTTCCGCTAGGTTACTTAAAATTGCATCTTCACAAATTTCTCAAAGTCTTGCCTTTTTGTTTAACTGGTCATTAAGATCTGGTGTTATTCCAAGTGAATGGAAATGTGCTAAGGTTACTCCGCTTTATAAAGGAGGATGTAAACATGAACTTAACAACTACCGTCCAATATCTGTTATACCTATTGTTATGAAAGTTTTTGAAAGATGCATCCATAATCAAGTTATGAATCATATAAATGAATAAACTTCTACTACACTGATAGATGTATGCAATTATATATATAAAAATATTGATAATGGCTTGGTAACTGGAGCAATTTTTCTTGACCTAAAAAAGGCGTTTGATACGGTAGACCACGATATTTTATTACGTAAATTATGCACCTTTGGAATGATAAACACTGAGCTTGCATGGTTCAGTAATTATTTAAAAAATCGCAAACAATTTGTTAATTGTAATGGAAAAAAATCTGAAATTTTAAATGTCAACTATGGGGTACCACAAGGCTCAATTCTTGGCCCTTTGTTGTTTATTTTATACATAAATGACTTACATGATAGTGTAGATGGGATTTGTAAAACAGTCCTCTATGCAGACGACACTGCGCTTTTTTATTAGGTATCCCAATGAACGCGCGATACGTAGTGACAGTTTTGAAAAATTCACGAAATTCTATAAAGTGATATGACTTTGATGTTAAAATTACTACAGTAATTTTGATTGTATTTTAATACAAATTAAATATATTGAAAGAGTGTGTTTTATTGTTCACTTACAATTACATGTGTTATTTATTAAAATTGATCAAGTATTTCCAGCGAAAACATCATTTCAAAATTAATCTAAAACGCAAACCAGCGAATTTTCGCGCGATAAAAAATATTCGGAAAAGCCCTAGCCTGTTTTCAAAACACGATCGCTTGATGGCCGTCAGAGCTAGCGGAGTGATTTCTTTTGTATGTTATCAGATTTTGAATAAGCTTTAATTTGATACGTAAAAAGGCTGGTACGGACAGGTTTATCAGTCTGAAATATCAATTTTCGTGAGAAAAGTATTATTTTGACCCATTGCGCATGATCAAAAAATATCGAATTCGGTAATAAATTGAAGCGAAATCATTATTTTATTCGATAAAACATCGTTTATTAATGTATTTCCTATGGTCGTCAAGCGATCTACATTTTTAAACTGGTGCATGAGGCGTAAATCCCGTTCGGAATTTTAAAGATTCAACCATTATAATCCGGTGAATATTGTAGTGAGTAAAATATTGTACTGTAAAATACGCGCGCGTTTGTTGTGGTGTTTTCCGTTAAATACATTAATGCACCCTATCAGCGAATGGTACGTTCCATATTTTCAACACGTTGTTTTAGTTTTCCTCGCTCGAGTTCGGTTGGCTCGACGCGAGATGTGTGACAGCAGCGATGTCGGAGCTTGACATGTCCTTTTCCATCGTAGAATATCTGATTTTAGACATTAATTTAACAACTTTAAATTGGTGTAATGTGCGGAAGATTTATTATGCAAGTATACAATGCAAATGCGTTAGGTTTAAATGTACCGAAGACATTTATTAAGCTAATTTACCAACGTTACATTTGACTCTGTATACGGCGGTCGAAAGTCATTAACTGCGACCGAAATACTTTGACGGGAGCTACTGCTGATCGCGAGTAAGCCGTTACTTGGCCTAAACTTTAGCTCCGTATTTCAATTTAATAACATACTTACGGTTAGAAATACGAAAAGAAAACCATTTTTATAATGTTATATATATGCACAAATATGATACTGCAGAGATTTTATATATTTCTTTAAAACATGTTGCTAATTAGTCTTATATGTATTTAAATGAACATATATTTTACAATCATATAAGTTGTTGATATAGGTAATATGTAAGATAATATTAAGAATGAAACCTTAATAAATGTAATTTATGTACCAAAAATAGACACCAAATTGTGACATAAAAATAAATAAATATTTATGTGTTTTTTGTGTGTGCATTATGCATTATGTGTTGCTCTATGAGATCGTTTTAGAGAATGTGAAAAAATAGCAAATTATGTAATTTGATTCGAATGGTAAACACAGGCTTATGTTCGTAACATGTCGTGTCAAGAAATGTTACGAACATCATATGGGGCTAGCTTGCGAGTTAACATAGGTTTAATCAATCAACGAATTATTAGTAATTTATATCTTATCTATTAAACTAAAACATTGGAAAGTTTTAATAATTTTGTATGGCTATTTATATCAGTTAAAAAAAAACAATTCAAAACATGTTTACGTGTCGTGTCAAGTCTGTTACGAACATCATTTGGAAGATTAGACAGGCCCACACCACATGTGCAGAGTGCTAGTCTGTCATCACTGGTTGTTGATAAGGAAGCCCCAGCAGTACAACTAATATACACAATAAAACGTCTGGATACAGGTCAAATGTCACTGCTACAGATGATAACACCTTTCGTGTCAACTTTTTTTGCGCTGTGTTACGCACATCATATTACTTTATTATCATCAAATATCCTATCACATTGGAACACAATCAAGGTATGTTTTCAAATATTATTGTAATATAAGTATCTATGGACACTAATAACCTTTGATTTTTTACTTAATGGTAGAAATTTATGTTAAAATCATAATTTACTTAGTGCTTTTTACAGTTCCCTGGGTGTAAACAAACATTTTTCAGCCGATACTTTGGGGTCAGCTGTTACGAACATCAATATAAACATCTGCTTTTTGCCAAATAAAACACATCTTCGTTGTTTTAACAATAACAAATTTAATTTAAAATCATCATGTTGATTTTGTATTTTAAATAAATATAATTTTGTGTGAAGTTGTATTATATTATTACGTAGTTCCGACTTTCAATTGATGCATTGTTGACGTTCGTAACTTTGACACAATTACCCTCACTGAATAATCATGTCGCCTGTTACGAACATAAAATTAAATTCATACATGCTGTCCTTTGCTAATAACACGTATCCTAAAGTGTGTTGATCAACATAAAATACAATTATAAGTCAATACATTTATTAAGTATTCTGCAATAAATGTATTACGTTTTGATAAGTGTTATTTTCCTATGTTTATAGAGATGTTGTTGATGTTCGTAAAACATGTTTACGTGTGTCGTGTCAAGTCTGTTACGAACGTCATTTGGAAGATTGACCCACACCACATGTGCAGAGCGCTAGTCTGTCATCGCTGGTCATTGATAAGGAAGCCCCAGCAGTACAACTAATAATATACACAATAAAACGTCTGGATACAGGTCAAATTTAAAGCTGCGATGACGTGAATCAACAGTCAAAATTGTTGGTGTCTTTGTTACCAACATAATCAACTATTGAATTTTGTATTTATTATACAATGCTGGGTTTACAAACAACCATATGGTATGTTCAAAGTGAGGTTTAAACTTGCTGATTGCAAGTAGGCATCTCATTCTTTGTTCATGTTCTTGCAAAGTTTCAGGCAAATTGTTGAAGAACTGTTGATGATGTGCGTAACGGTGTCAACTAATTTACGGATTATAATAAATGTGTGCAAAACATGTAATTTTTTTTATGTGTGTTTTTGTCTTTCTATTAAGTATAAGTATCATTCAGATATCAAATAAAGAAAAAAAAAGTACTCACCTTGGAGAGGCAGTTTTCTAAATGACACCATGTTACGAACATAATACATCCAACATAGTAAGCCTGTGATCTCAATTTTCCCGGGAAGTTGATACTTGACTATCTTTATGTTTTGTATTATGTTTGTTGGGATATGTAAATTCAAAATAAGATTGACTTTATTGAATTACGAACAATTCTAATTTTTTGTTGTCATGTCACATTTTTTGTTGCAGTATCAAATTTGTGCATATATACTATTCAGGTAAACAATTAATTGTTTTAATTAACATTGATTATTTTAAATGAGTTTATTTTGACCAATTGTGTGTTTGCCTAAAAGAGCATATCTTAGCCCGGCTTAGATTTGGTGTCATAATCATACGGGCCTAAAATCTTGTTTTACGTATTCAAAAGTTATATATAATAGTATTTATGATTGAAATTATGAATATAAAGTACATTAAAATAATAATTATAATAATCATACTTACCAAAAATTAGTGTGAAAGAAAGGAAACAGTACACACCGTTTTTAACATAATTTTTCATTTTTTTGGGGATAATTTTAAATTTCACCATTAAAAAAACATTATTGTTTCATATTACACATATCTCTGATATATTTATTAATGAAATATACACTACATTCTAACAAGTAAAACAAAAATTAAATGAATTAGTACAATAGTTCAAAAGTTATAGATCATTGAAAAAATTGCATTTTTTTTCATTTTTTAGGGAAATTCAACAAAAATGGGCGCAAAATGCTTTCCGACCAACTTTGCGGACCAATAATTTTTAAAATAGGTTTCGTTGAGGCTCCAAAAAAAATAGAGTTTTACAACTCTGTGATATCTATAGGTTTAACAAAATTCAAAACTTTTAACTCATTATTGTAAAAGTTATAACCTTTTAAAAATGCTTCCAATTTTAACTGCAAAAAACACCATTTTTAAGCAAAAAATCGTACATTTTTTACCACTTTAAATAACCATAACTTTAGAACGGGTAATCGGATTTCAATCATTTAAATTGCAAAATGCTAATTACATTAAGTCCTTTATGGTTAACTGAAAGAAAAAGTAAAACAATTAATCTGAATTTTTTCATTGGGATACCTATTTTTATGCATGTAAATCAAATGAAGAGCTTACAACAGTTTTAACTGAACAGTTGGAAAATGTAAAACAATGGTTAGATAAACATAAATTAACTCTAAACATTGATAAAACCAAATACATGCTTTTTGGTACTCATGCACGTGTTAATAAAACAACAGATGAAACAGTAATTTTTGATAACATTCCGATTGAGAAAGTTGAAACGTTTAAATACTTGGGACTTACATTTGATGAACAACTCTCATGGAAAGTACATATTGATTCTATATGTGCAAAACTATCAAAAATTCTACATCTATTTTATAGATTGAAAAGTTTTACATCTCCTAAAATTATTAAAAGATTATACAATGCTCTATTTTTATCACATATTGACTATTGTTCAACAGTCTGGGGTACTGGTTCAAATGCCCATATTTTAAAATTGCAAAGGGTACAAAATAGAGCTGCACGATTAATACTAGGTGCTAATATTCGAACTCCTGTTAGACAAATGCATTATGATTTAGGTTGGCTAACAATTAAGACAAGAATTGAATATCATACAATTTGTACAATATTTAGATGTTTACAAGAATCTGTACCTTCATACTTATGTGATGTTTTGCAATATATTAGTAGTGTACACAATATTCAAACCAGAAACTATGAAAATAATCTGTTGTATTTGCCCAGATGTAACCTCGAAATATACAAACGTAGTTTTGTTTATTATGGAAGTTCACTCTGGAATGGCCTACCTTATGAATTAAGAAAACAAAACAATTATAACCGTTTTAAATCACTTGTTAAGATTCATTTATTGTTGCCGGTGGTCTAGGATGGTTCCAGTGAAATATATTTAAATATGGTATAAAAGTTATAATAATAATGAGAACATGCATTGAAGTTTAGTTTTAGTTTAAGTTTTAGTTTAAGTTTAGTTTAAGTTGTTTTCAAATTTTGTTTAAATGTGCCGTAGGGCCCCTCGGAAGAGCAGTTTTATTTTATTACTGAGAGGGCTACCCTACTGAAAGAAAACGAAATAAATAAATAAATAAATAAATTGTTATTTTTTATTAACATCTAATTAGTACGATCTTGGTATCGATGTGTAGCATACAGTATATGTTTTTGTAATCATGTTGAATTTAAATGAAATTAATCGAACGATTATTAAGGTCAATGGATGTTTGATTCTTGGGTTATTGGTATTAATGCTACCCCCTACCCCAAAAATGTCTTTTTATTGTAATTTTGAAGAATAACAAAATTACATGACAATTGGTATTAAATGCAGTGCAATTTTTTTTCATGTTAACACACATTTTGTTATTCAATGTCAGTAAACACAAGTAAAACACAATTAAAATGAAAAGTATTGAAAAAATTGGAGATTTGATATTGAAATGTATCTCATTATGGCAAATATTTGTAATTTTGCAAAAGGTCAGTGACCTTTTTGACCTCTACTGACCTTAAACATGGTTCAATTAATTTTATTAAAATTCTATATGGTTAAAAAACACGAATGCTACACAACAACACCAAGATCATACTAATTAGATGTTTGATTCTTGGGTTATTGCTATTAATGTTACACCCTACCCCAAAAAATGTATTTTTATTGCAATTTTTAAGAATAAAAAATGATAATTTGTGTATAATGAACTGCAATTTTAATCTTGTTAACATATATTTTCTTATTCAATATGTCAGTAAGCACAAGTAAAACACAATTAAGATAAAACATATTGAAAATTATAGATACTATGTTGAAATTTATCTATATTTTGGCAAAAATGTGCATTTTTGTAAAAGGTCAATGACCTTTTGACCTCTACTGACCCTACTAATAGTCCGATTAATTTTATTTAAATTTTATAAGATTTTAAAAGATGTATGCTACACAATGGTACCAAGATAATACTAATTAGATGTTGGATTATTGGGTTATTAGGATAAATGTTACCCCCTACCCCAAAAAATATTTGAAGATAAAACACTGATGATCATTACAAATGACGCAAGTACATACAATGCATCCCTATATTTTTCTTGTTAACATCGATTTTTTCACTCTATATGTCCGTGGGAAGAAAATGATACCAAAGAAGTTTAACTGTGGGGGGGGGGGTGCACGGTAACTCCCCTCCAGCCCATGGACTATTACTTTTGAAATATCAGACCTTAAAAGTGTACAAAAAAGGTGAAAAACATCGTCGTGTTGTAAAAATTCAAGAATTGTCAGCGCGTACCTATTTTTTTTAAAACTGCAATGATGTAATTTGTGGACCATTTGATTGGTCAGTTTTAACGATCGTAACGTTAAAGTTGAACTGGTTTCAACTTTAACAATTTCAGATTTTAACGATTTCCAACATTGGCTTTTTACTCCCTTTTCCTGTCAAATCATTGAATATGTCAACTCAACGCAACTCAACGATCGACAGGAAAACAGGCTTAAAACCTGTAAGATGAAAACACAAACTATTTATAAATAATGAGATAAATATTTACTGCTAGGGATACCGAGAGCTGACTCCATTTTCATTACCACGATTAAACAGCGCGCACGTTACAATGCGCGCAATGTCATTGACGCGGTATTTTTTTACTTTGGTAAACACTTTTTATTAGGTACAGTAATTGTTCTGAAAATAAATTAATTATAAATATATCATTTTGAGTATATATTTATTTACCTATTATTCTATAAGATCAAGTATTTTTTATTTCCATTTCATTCAACCAAAAATGGTTGGTGGTTAAAAGATTGTTATCGCCTAGCGCGTAGAGCTTTTGTTTACTACGAAACCCTCGGAAGGCTCAATGACCTACCATTTCAACCTTATTTTTGTAGTTGAGCCTCTTATGACCTCAAAATGTTTTTTATTCCTACACCAAGATAATATAATTCCACATACCATGTGCTTGTTACTAAGAAAAATATTAATTTTAACTGCTAAAAAAACAATTTTATCCCGATATGAGGCCTTTATGATTCGAATATTTCATAGTAACAACCCATATACCATAAAAAATATCCGTTTTGTCCATTTTTTTAATAATTTTTGAAAAATTCCGAGGGGCTCAACTACAAAAACGCCATTTTATGGTATGATGTCATCGCAAGCCAATCAAACCTCCGCATTCGACCGCTCCGCAAGTCTCACGGTTGAACGATTTTGGATTCTCGCCCTTTGATTGGTTGACGCGATTCAACACACAGCGGAATAATTTTCTCGCGAGTGCCGTGAAGTCACATGGTGTCAGGCCTGTCCAATTACACGGGAAAATAATGCATTGAAATTCTTCAAATGAGGTTAAATATCACTCTTTTTTATATAATAAATAAGTAATATCATATTTTATTGAATTTTACAATGTTGATATATAAAATATGTTACTTGAAGATATATTGTCCCCCTAAAAAAATATTTTTTTTAATTTTTTTTTTTAATATGTTATTTTAATGTCACATTATAGTTATTGAACACTCTCACAAAAAATTGGGTCTGAAAAAATTTTATTTACCTGAGAAAAATGTAATTTAAAGCAAAAAATGGTCAAATTGTTTGTTTTTGGGTAATTTAACTGTTTATTTTGTCTTTTTAAAGGTGAAATAATTTTTTTCCCACGTTTTTTTTCTTATGGAAGTGAACAACTTCATTAAAACTGCAAAACTGCCTATTCAAAGTCCGATTTTAAAAATCTTTATTTTTCATGATTTTGGGGGACAATACATCTTTAAAATCGTGATTTTATATAATTATTTTAACGAAAAATTACGAGTTCATACAATTACAATTTGTTTACATCGTTCGTGGCTAAAAAACGATCATTTTCGGCGATGTTTTAAACCCTATATTTCGAAAACTACAAGTCATATTTTCATAATTCTTTCTTTATTGTAATATTGATACAAAATACTAACAGACAATGTATAATTTGTTTGAAAAATATTAACTTTTAATTTTACATCGTTATCCCTATTACTGCACTTAAAAAATAACGATCGAGGTTAAAAAAAATGTCAAATAGTAGGCCTACTATTAGAAATTCTAATATTCAAAATTAATTAAAACATAATGAGCGTTTTCATTAAAAATGTATCTAATGCGCCATCATATACAAATTAATGCGGCCAAAATAAAACACGACAGCGCGACCCATTTCATCTGACACCAGTATTATAGTGAAGTGTAGGCCTAGCCTAGGCTAGTACTAGGCCTAGTAGCTACAGGGCTGCAAATTAAGGGGTATTTGGTCGCATTTGCGACCTAATTTTTCTGTTTGCGACTAAAGAAACAGAATAGGTCGTGCATAGCGCGACAAGATCGTCTGCTTGTGCGAGTTGTTTAAAATTGAAGTCAGGTGTGTTTTCCCTATTTCAAACACTGTGTTGTAATTTAATCTCTCTACTACGGAAGGCTCAGGAGTTTCCACTAGTCACCGTCGCCGCAAAGGAGTCAGGTTCATTCAAGCGTACAAAGCCCCTAAACATTTTACACTCGTTGTGATTGGAAGTTCGTCCATTTATTGCATGCTGCCTTACCCAATCACACAAAAGGACACCAAACACACAGCACAGTGTGACGCGCGGACGACACAAACCTCGTGGAAAATCACCTCCGTTTTAAAGAAGGAATAATATAAAAACAATTGTACCGCCGTACACAGAAGTTAGCCAGGGCGGGCGCGGTAGATACAAAGGATTGTCGCCGTGCAGTCATTAGTATTTTTTAGGCAGTATAATGGTTATATCATGATTACTAAATAATGTAATTAATGATATATATAATAATATCTATTCATTATATAGATTAAACAGCAGTAGCCTATTGTTTATCAGTAGATTTAATACTTTATTCCAGATTCTGATTATCGAAAATTATATATCCAAAATACAGCAACTTTTCCTACGAAGTAGCTTCGTAGATAAAACAGGCTACGTTGTTGGCTTTGTAGGTTACATTGTTTGGCTTCGTTAGTAACCTCAATAAACAACCCCACGATGTTCTTAGTAAGTAACAAGGTGTGAAAATTATTACTTAATGTGTTATTTTTGACTGGCGGAGGAGGACCAATTTGTACATTACTAAGAAATATATAATATAATAGTTTTTATTCGTAAATGTTTCATTCGTGTAGTGTTTTTTTACTCTCAACGGCGAATATAAATTTCCCACAATAAAACGTAGAGACACGATCCAACACAATGAACTATGCCAACTAATAAAAATAATATAGCGAACGTCCAGTCGATCCAGAAACATGCAAACAAAAAGATCGTAAACAATTCATTCTAAATATAGTATCAGAAAAATCGGTCGCTCAAAAAGACTGCCGACAGAAGACCATAATTAATACAGACCTAGCTAGTTTTTTGGTCACATGTCATGAAACGCGATACTCTGTTTTACCACCGCAAACCTCTCGCATGTTTTTTTTTACTCGGTACAAAACATGCAGTGTACAGTACCTGAATTTTGCGTCACATGAAACGTAATACAGCTCTAAACTGTTCCCACGATTCGAACGTTTTCCCCTCCAAATTCTGGTCGGGTCTTTTGTCGTAATAATAATTTACAAAGGCCTATGTTAAATCTTAACATGGAATATATTTATTTTGCATATATTTTGTTGGTGTCCTAGTCAAGGTGTTGTTGTTTTTATAATTCGCTAAACCAAGGTAGGATTGAATCATGTAGGCCGCCGAAACTCTCTCTGCGCGAGCTGAGGGCCTCGGGCCCGATGTCGTCTCGTCGGCGGATGTCCTGCCAAATTAGGACAACCGATGTGTAGGGTGGCTACAAAAATTAACGTCTAGGATTTTAATTAGCCAACAATACATGTTTGTTTCCATTGTTCATGCTCCTAAAGGCGATGACATTGGTGTTTTTACAAATTACTAACCCTACGAACCACCCTACGATCGACGCGTAGATATTATCATAAACAATACATCGTAGGCATGGCAACGAACAATACTTTGGAAATTACAGGATATGTTTAGCGAACAATGACCTGATCTATTTACGCGTAGGCTATGAAAGGTTACGCGTATATACAAAGCAGTAATTTCTTTCTCTACCGTAAAAAGAATAGATCTTGCGTGAATATAAGTGGCGCATCAGGACCAGTGCCTAAATGTGCATAACCCAAATTAATTGAATTCTTCAGTGCGGAATTTTTATGTGCTCAGAAATCGATTGAAACAACCTATATAATTACTCAAAAATCCTCCCCCCCCCCCCCCCAAGCGGGGTCATTGACCCCCCCCCCCCCCCACCCTGGCCTGACCAGCCTAAAGTTGTATTTCATTTTTATACACCCCTACCCTCCCTCCCCCCCCCCCCCCCCCCACTAAACTAAAAACGGATCTGCGCGGATGGGGTTTGAGTGGTGGTGCTACCTAAAATTATTATGAGCCATCATACAAATTTGATAGTGCTACCAAGTAAAAAAGTTAATTTGCAGCCCTGAGCTAGGCCTACCTACTATCTATAGCCTAGCCTAGCCCTCCTAGGCCTAGTAGGCCTAGTAGTAGATAGGCTAGATAATGATATATAATTCTTATCAAGTAAGTATTATTCTCTATACCTTATAGTGTAACAATGTAAATAGCAACCTAGAAATCTTGTTCGTGACATTTTATCCATCATGATGCTTCTTTTCTTCTACCAAACTATCTTTTATTTGCTTCTACGCAGCAGCATCGCATGGCATGCCCAGATGACATCTACCTCGTCGATATACCGTCGTGTACCTCGTGTGATCGCCTAACACACACAGCTCCTATCCCAATTTTACACACACATCATAGTATGGAACGCCGTTACTGCCTTCTTCGGCTCTTTTACCATTCTGCACTTTCACCATTTTATACGGCACTTTTACCATTACGTTCGGCACATTTACCATTTCATACGGCACTTTCATCATTTTATACGGCTATTTCATCATTTCATCTAATCGTTCGGTGCTTTTCTATTTGGCCATTTTACCATTACGTTCGGTGCTGTCATCGTTCAGTGCTTTTACCTTTCGGCCTTTTCACGTCTCAACAAATATGACCCTTGACATCGGGTCAAATGAAAACATTTGACTGCTGCATGAAGCCTAGTCGAACTTGCTCAAACTTGCGCAGCACATCGAGTTCGAGCCAGGTTGTTGTTTCCACCAATAGGTGAAAAGTTGTTCAACCAATCAAAACAATATACAGGTACAACGAACGCGAGACAATGTGTAAGACAAAGTATAGAATATATTCGCCCGAATCGAAAAATCATCTGTTTTGATTGGTTGCACAATATTTTTTCCTAATGGAAACTAACCCGGCACGGAGTCGTGTGCAAAAGGGGATGATATAACCACCACATGAGATTAATCTTTCATTCATTAAGCTACAGTTAACATGACCCCAATATATGAAGTATACAACTTTGTGAATCTGTCCATTCGGCGGATGGTTTATTCGAACATCGAACAAGCGTGCGATGTATATTTTTTACGTGAATTACGTGTACATAATGTAGGTGATGAATAGAACGTATCAAAAGAACTTATGCAGAATACTTCAACATTTATTAAAACGTTATGTTATCGTTTAAAAACGACAACGAGATGGTACTATGGTCATCACAAGCTTGGCACCTAAGGAAAGTCTTTACCAAACGTTTTCGTTTAGTGACGAAACTGAACTAGATAAGGCAAATGTGCCAAAAACATCATCCCAGCTAAGAACTAACTATATTTCTCATGCATCGTTTCTAGACAAAGTTAATATTTGAAGGATATAAGTGTTTTTTAACTAGATAAATAATGGTGTTACATTTAACTAGATTAAACGTTTGTCTGTTTATCCTTCAATGTTTTATGTCTCTCTTAGGGGACAGCTTCTCATAATAGACCACCTCTCATAAGTGACCACCCAGGGGCGCAGCCAGTGGGGGGGTCACGGGGGTCCTGACCCCCCCCCCCCCCTTTTTTTTAGAAAAAATAAATAAAAACATGAGACAACAATACAGATCAAATCATCCTGGAGATACTGTGGACGATTACTACCGAGCAGTATTACCAAATCAACAAACCGAGTTAAAAACACGTTTTTCTGCCGATAACAGGCCATGCTCTAACATATTTGGCGTAGCACCCAAGTCTATCGAAGTGTAATGTTGAAGAAGTCTTCAAGGAACTTGAATTTGGTACGATGATCTGCCAAGACACGAACATCTTCATTCCGAGCTTCAGTGATGGAAGCGACTGTGTAAAATTAGCGGATCCAGATGTGTTCCCGAATGTGCGTGCACTTCTTCTAATCGCGTAGGCCCTATGCCCGTAACGTCTGCTGAAGCTGAGCGGAGTTTTTCGACTTTATGGAGAACGAAAACCTGTTTACAAAATCACATGTCTTATGAGCAGCTTTCGGGATTGTGCCTCATGAACATACACTTTAACATGAACATTAATACAGAGAATGTCATTCGCGAATTCTGTCTCCAAGCCAAGAGAAGAATGTTCCAAACTTATGTTTAAAGATGCATCACGCGATGTCTAGAGCGCCGTTATAGTAACTAACGTAAAATGTATGATAATAATTTAGAAGTTAGTTATTACAATTATGTATAAGCTATCACCTATACTATACATTCGAACAAAATAGGTATATTTTTAAACAAAATATTGTATATGTTCTGGGTATGATATTAAGCGTCTCACATACACATGGAGCCAAGATAGCTTCTTGGACTTGCACAGTGTATGAACTCTATAACCTTACGGTTCTCAATAATATCACTCCATGCTATCATTTTAATATCTTTTTTCAAACTTTTGCATCTCTACGTTCATTTCATGCAACTTTTGTATTGGTGAAAAGGGAGGAATTCAAATAATTCCTCCTGAGTTTACAGCCTCTCTACACAAATCAACAAACAAGCAAGAAAAAAAGTGTTTGTCTGTGGCAGCCTGGAATATAAAAAATGTTGTTTTTTGTTTTCTTTGTTTCAGTTTATTAGTGTTAACATTGTCATATTTGTTTGTGCGTAAACCGATTCAAATGATCTAGATTGCCCTAGACCGCCAAAGCTTCCAGGGGGCTTCGCCCCCTGGACGCGATTTTTTTTTCCGTACGAGAGTTCCTCCATCGGTTCGTTTCGGACTCAATCGACTCTTCGGTAAGCCACCGATGCTCACTGATGCGTGACAGCAACCACAAGACAAAACGTGAGCAGTTTTTTGCACGAGTGACAGATTTATACATACTAGAGCAGGCCCGTATCCAGGGGGGGTGCGTTGGGTGCAGACGCACCCCCCCCCCCCCCCCAAGTCCCAAAAGGTCCACTATTTCCTCGGTTGGTATTTTTTCTTGTCTTGTTTAACTAAAGACAATATCATTATATATATACAAAATTTACATTATCAATGGTATACAAACAAAAATATGCTAATATAAAATGAAAAAATACCGGTAATTAAATTACGGAATCTGAACTGACTACAAACTCGATGTAAAACATGCGCAGTCGATCATGTGACGACAAGCAATAGCTTAGCGCTTCATGTACGCGGTACGCGGTATAATATACAGTAAAAACGTTCGCGTTCACTTCATATAGCTTCAGCGCCTAGAAAACCACGATGTTCCATTGACCGTGAGAGTATGTCAGAGGGCTAATATGCACTTTTATGCATTCATTATTGCCAGCGATCTAACTTACTAATAAACATTAGCTAGGTACGCACTTGTCTGGCGGTATCCTTTTGTACGAATCGTTCAACGTTGGGTCGAGACGCGTGATATCAAGTTTCATCCAGGGACCAAAATGTGTAATGTAGTTATTTTCCAGGCGAAGTTTACCGACGGTTACCGAAGGGAACACGTGTACTTTTTGTCGGGGAATATAATATACAGTAAAAAGCGTTCGCGTTCACTTCGTAGCTAGCTTCAGCGCCTAGAAAACCGCGACGTTTCATTGACCGTGAGAGTACGTCAGAGTGATAATATGCACTTTATATGCATTCATTATTGCCAGCGATCTAACTTACTACTAAACAATAGCTAGGTACGCACTTGTCTGGCGGTATCCCTTTGTACGAATCGTTCAACGTTGGGTCGAGACGCGTGATATCAAGTTTCATCCAGGGACCAAAATGTGTAATGTGTTATTTTCCAGGCGAAGTTTACCGACGGTTACGTCGTGTACTGCGTCGACGTACGCTACACTACAGCAAAAACGAATTATGTTAATTGTTCGTTTGTTCACCAATTTTTTAATTTACAAGTAACCTTCTGTACCGTGGGGCACCTAAAATAAATTTTTCATCTATTACTAAACAAAAAAACATGCCATTTTCGCTTAGCCAACATTATAGCTATACTTATTACATTTTCAATATCCTGTATGTCATGAATTTCTCACCACTCGGAAGTCCAGATGGTACGCATGCATACACCTGGGAG
Source organism: Antedon mediterranea (assembly GCF_964355755.1). Taxonomy (NCBI): domain Eukaryota; kingdom Metazoa; phylum Echinodermata; class Crinoidea; order Comatulida; family Antedonidae; genus Antedon; species Antedon mediterranea. The sequence goes on along the minus strand of NC_092676.1, from coordinate 11,465,063 downwards.
GAATAAACTTTTTTCCCCGACTGAAAAAGGTCTACGCTTGCGTTTTTTAAGCCTCTAGGCCTGATGTTTCCAAAGTATAAAATGCAATTTTTTGAAGACCTGCAGCTCTAGTTTTAAACATTTTCTTAGCTCAGCCCCAACAATAAAGCTGGTCATATTTCGAAGAACAAGAAGTACATTTTCCGAGACCTAGCATCTCTATTTTTCAAACATTTCTTAGCTCAGTCACAACCCATGATAGGGACTTATATATTTTTTTTCATGTTTTGAAGTATAATAAGTCCAATTTCCGGGACCTCCAACTCTATTTTTCTAAATTTTCTTTGAACTTTTATTTTTTAAATTGAAAAATATGGATTGAAACAGTCATCGCGCATCGTTTTTTTGCACGCAGTATTTTATTTATGCATTATAAAAAATGGAAAAAATGGCTACCCTAAATCTGATTAAAAAGACCTCAAATGACGCTAGAACGCGTTGCTTCCGGGGGCTTCGACCCCCTGGACCCCACCGGGGGCTCTTGGCGGCCCCTGGCCCTCAGCCTAGTGATGCTCGCTTCGCTCGCATAGCCCCCTCATCGGGGAATGTAGCCCCCGCGTCGGGAAGATCCTGGCGCCACCCCTGCTGAGTTGGCCTCATCATGAAAGCGTTAAGTTCTGGTGTCCATCGTTCAACTAGCCCAAGCCACAACAGACAGTCTTACATCAGTCTTTAGAACGTCAAATAACGCAAATTTTTTCAGGGCCTTCGGCCCCTGGACCCTGACCGGGGGCCCTTGGCGGCCCCCTGGCCCCCAGCCATTGTTGCTCGCTTCGCTCGCACCCCCCCATTATAAATGCTGCATACGGGCCTGTAGAGGCTAATACTATACTCACTGTAAAAATAGTAGTACTGAACGTCATTGTAATAATAATAATAGGCCTAGAATTTTAATAATATAATACTGTATAGGCAGCCACAAACCAATGTATGTACCATCATAGGGGCGTAGCCAGGATCTGTCAAGGGGGGGTTCGGACACTAAATATTTGAATATATCTAGGAGCAGCCCCGAAAAAAGCAAACTGGGCGAAGGCAAATGCTATTTGCTAGCTCTATCTATAATATTTATTTACAGAAATTTGTTGAGGAATATAAATATGTAAATAGGTGATATTGATACATTTTAGTACGTATCGGCTGGTGGTCTAGAAAAAAATAATCGGATGCCATAATGTGAACTACAGTACTTGATACCATAGATATTATTATAGTGTAAAATATTAATATTCACTATAATCCTCTATGATACATTATACTTCATAGTCACACATAAATACTGATGTACGTCGGAAGGCTATATACTTTATGCATGCTGCCTGACTGCCAGTGATCTAAACAATTATAGGTACGCAGTTTGTCTGGCGGTGTCCTTTGTACGAATCGTTCGTGCGCCAGCTCGCTATGAGACGCGTCAATATCATGTTACATGCAGGGACCAAACATTTATTTTTTAGGTTAAAATCGGCAATTCATTTGCAGCTTTTAGAAATTTACAGACACGTATCACTAGTTGACGCTCATACAGAGAAGAAGGTTCACGAACAAGTTTACGAATTTTTCAATTTACAAACAACTTTTTGTACTGTGGTGGGCACGTATTTGGAGGATTTTTGGAGATGAGGGTGAGGTATTGGGCATGTCGGGGATGGGGGTTCGCAGTTGGTTAAGGGGGGTTCGCTGTAAAGGGGGGTTCGCCCGAACCATAAAAACCCCCCTGGCTACGGGCCTGCATCAGATTCACAAACAGTAACACACATACAGCAGCAGCACTTTGTTGGTCGTCACAAGCAAGGCCTAGCTAGCCTAGCCCTACGTACGTGTGCTTCAAATTCAATGTAGTACATTTCCATCTACAGTACTATTTTTTATTTTAATAATGAAGTACAGCAGTAGGTACTAGTAGGTTAGGAATTATATGTACAGAAGTAACACTAACAGATGTTTTTATCAAGAAAATTACAATTGTCTTCAGGTTTTTAAGTGTAACATTTGAAAAATTGTATACATTATAGGCCTATTAGTAACATGTATTCTTGTAAGTTGTAATGTATAGAAACACATGCTTGCTTATAAAGCGTTTAATATTGTGTTAATTTAATAATTATTGATATCTTGGCCGGTGGAAATTTCGAATTAAAATGAACAATTTAAAAAAAAAAATTTATTTCAGAAACCATAATAAAAAAAATAAAATCAAGAATATGGAATACAGAAAACCGATCTTCATGACAAGATGATAGTATACTATATAATTATAAGCTTCCTGGAAAATGTGTTTTATTTAATGTATTTGTACTATTGCAGTCGTGTCAGTACCGTAATTGAATGTTTTTTACTTTGCATGTATTTTTTATGATTTTCCAAATTACATATACACATAATAAACAATAATATTAGTTGTAGGCCTATAACTTAATTAAAACTCCAAAATTGCCTATTTTAAAAGTCTGAAATCTTTATTTTTCAAGATTGGGGATAATTAATACGTACACCTTTAACGTAAAATTTCCATTACCTTACAATATAAATATTAATTTAATAATATTATTTTAAAAGGTATAAAAAACATACACTGCATGGGCTAGCTACAAACAATACCATAAACGATAAGAAAAGGGCCTCTCGTTCGTGACAAAAGGTCGTTCAACCATGGAGGTTATACCTCCATGGTTCAACTTCAAAAAATAATATCTGATACGACCTACTATTGGGTCGTAGACCTAAATATCTTCAATATGCTATTGGGTTCTTAATGTAATTACTAAGTAGGCCTAGTATTTATTAATTAATGTCATCAAAACTCGTATTAGTGTAGATTCATTTTACTATTATGAGAGCCTGTGTGAAAGTTAGCTCGCGGTTTGTAAATGTAAATTGTATTATGTTGTCACGCATCAGTGAGCTGACTTTACCGAATACCGAAGAGAGTCGATTGAGTCCGAAACGAACCGATGGAGGAACTCTCGTACGGAAAAAAAAATCGCCCCCTGGACCCCAACCGGGGGCCCTTGCCGGCCCCCTGGCCCCCAGCCCATGGTTGCTCGCTTCGCTCGCAAAATACTCACATATTGGTTGACCCCCCCTTTAATTCTTTGCTGGCTGCGCCCCTGCTACCCATCTTAAATGACCATAAATCCATTACATTCAGACATCATTATAAGTAGATCAGGAAGGGTTAGACTGACACAGAAAAAAAAAATCCACAAACCGTTTCAGATTTTCACCAATGTACATAGTATGCAATTTATTTAACAAAAACTTTTCAAGATAGTCACTTGTATCATTTGTATTTATTTATATAGTTATCACATCGTATTATTTATTCTACTCAGGTACAAAACATATCTCGAAATTGTTAACAATTTTGACAATAAAGTTATCTTGTATCTTGTATCTTGTATCCTCGTTAGGTACCGAGTCTTATAATTGACCATTTCTCGTTAGTGACCTCTCCTATGGAACAATCGACTACGGTACCTCTCGGAAGGAATCACCTTTTCTCTAAAAGGCCAGAACCACCACCTCTCGTTAAGGGACCATAGTGGTCATTTAAGAGAGATGGTCAATTATGAGAAGCGGTCCCTTACAAGAGGTGGTGGTCCTTTAAAAGAGGTGGTTCCTCACGAGAGTCAGTGGTCGTTAAGAGAGGTGGTCGATTATGAGAAGCGGTCCCTTACAATAGGAGGTGGTCACTTTTTACGAGAGGTGGTCGATTATAAGACGCGGTCCCTCTTACGAGAGATTATATGATCGTTTTAGGGAGGTGATCACTTACGAGATGGCTGCTTTTGAAAGTCTTTACAAAAGGTGGAGACTGATAGCTATAAGTAAAGAGATGCATTCACAAATTTAAACATAGGTTTGTAAAAAACACACATAGTTAAAAGTGAACTTCAAGAAAGATTTCCAAAAAGTATAAGTCCAACCATATCTCAACATTTTCTACTGCTGTTACGTTAGTGGTTAAATTTAGGTTGTTACGTTATCGGTTAATGAAATTGTTAAATAGTGTTTGACTTTTGTTACGTTAGTGGTTAATGTTAAATAGTGTTTGACTTTTGTTACGTTAGTGGTTAATGTTACATTGATGGTTGGTTGTTACGTTAGTGGGTGAGACAGCGTCCGTCAGATAATAACTGCCAGGAATTGTGTTGAATAAAACATTTCATCAATCGATGACAACGCACGAACTATTATATCTTCTTCTCTGTGAACAATAATCGTATACTGTCAATCAATATATTTTATCAAGAAATTCTAAATAACAGTTGATTTACACTGTATGGAACATATAGTCCATGGGATTTAGACTTTTAACTCACACAAATTGCAAGAAAAGGTTTTTTTGATGAAATGTGTTCTTTAGACCCTACTGAACACATTTATCAACGTTAGGACATTTTTCGACAACGGGAAGTAGCCTAATTTGCATAATTAAAAGGCAGTTACTTATTCGCCGTAGAGGGCGTAGATGCAAAAAAGTTCGCGGAACTGGGGTGGCAAATGGTAGAGTAGGTCAAGGGTCATCGATCTATAACAAAATATTTTGAAAATATTAAGTAGGTCAAGTGTTATAACGTCCGTAAAAGCTAGTTACTTATTCGCTGTAAATGCATCAAATGTTATTGAACTTTGACCGGAAGAAGTAGAGGAGGTCAAGGCTAACATGTTGATGCAATAACAACTCAATTAGACAGTTATTACGTATTAAAATCTGTTTTTTAAATATTTGTGACTGTCCCTTTAATTGAATTTGAATAAGGAACTAGGAACTAGTAACCAACTTCACAGACGCCGTGGTTAGGATTCCGGCACCGGAACTCAACTGCCCACCGTTAGGGAATCCGACACGCTATTGCGCATGTCCAGAGCTCTGGGAAGTGAATTAATTATAGCTTGCACTAATAATAGTGCCACACCACGGAGAGTCGGAGTGTTATAGGGATTTACTGTAGCCTAGATAGTCGTTGCGCGAGCGAGAGAGCGATGGATGAAACTTGGCCTATGCCATACATGAATTAATAATTAAAATATGACTACGCGTTAAAATAATTATAATGATATTAATAAGTATCAGTATCTATCTAAGAATCGTAATGCTGTTTTTAGCGTTGTGACCCTGACTTCCCGAACAGTTTTTTCACATCCACGCGGTGGCTGCCTTCAACAAATCAACTTGTGATTGCATGTTGTATATGTAGGCCCTACAGTATAATGCGTAGACTTGCCCCAAGTCTGTATTATCTTTTTTTTTTATTTATTTGTTTTTATTTCGACCGCGATTTTTGTCTGAAAATACAGACTTGTGAAACACGTATAGAAATCGATTTGCAGACCGCAAACATACGATAAGAATGACGTAGGTTATCATACCGTATTTGGCTATATGGGGCGGGCGGTATGTAAATATGGATTTCGAATCAACCAATGATCATTTTGTTTCAAAATGAAAGAGATCGAGTACGTAGGCCTACCAACCAGTGCTTAATGTACGATCGAGACTGTTGAAATATAAAATAGTAATGCCAAGTTGTTTTGTTTATTAATTGTTTAGGCCTAGGCCTCTTTCGTAGGTCCTACTCAACTCGCGTGTATGACCTGCCAAATAAAACGCCAATGAAGTAGGCCTAGGCCTACATTACATACCACCGGCACACAACAGGGCTACACCACCACACAGAACAGGACAGGGTCTCGGTGGGAATTAAATCAAAATTATCTCCGCGTAATAAATGATCCATTCAATGTTTGATTTGCGGAGAAGCTAGCCTATCATATATCAAGACGAGTTTTCATGTTTCAAAGATCCCATCGAATGTTTACCAGACTACTAGTACTAGGCATATAAAATAATTTCTAGCCTTCAGAACTTTCATAAATGTACCCAAGAAGTACACATTGTCTAAACGTAACATAGCGCATGCGCATCATCTTAGTTGTTGAGTCTTTAAAATTCTGAAATATGAATATTTACACAGTGTACGAGTGAGTAGCCAATCGCATGCAGCTGAAACTAGTCAACCGGATAATCGTATGCACCAAGAATTCTTGGTGTCAAACCACGTGACTTGTGCGTGTTTCCCCAGACGGAGTATCCAAAATCAAGTAGTATACGTATGAAACGCCATCTGTGCCAAAATATTTATCTTTTAACTAATATTAAGACAAAACTCCGTCTGGAACCCAGACTATATAATGCGTTATGAAAAATCAAAAAACTAGTCATGTAATTATATAATTCATAATGATATGAATTTAATATATGAATGAAGCAACCACTTTTTAATTACAAAATAAATACTATAGGCCCACAACTGGTCACGTAGTCTAACTGGGATGCTAGTCAAGTCGCCCCATCGCAAAGTCGCCCCATACAAAGTCGCCCAATACAAAGTCGCCCCATCGCAAAGTCGCCCCAAAACAGTCGCCCCATCGCAAAGTCGCCCCATCGCAAAGTCGCCCCAACGCAAAGTCGCCCCAACGCAAAGTCGCCCCATCGCAAAGTCGCCCCAACACAAAGTCGCCCCATCGCAAAGTCGCCCCAAAACGTTAAAATAGTTTACAAGTGCGTAAAATGTCGCAATGATACACAAAATAACACGGCATAAAATGGGAAGCCCCGCCATGTATTCTCAGGTTACACGATCGGCACGCTCCCCCATCATCATCATCATCCGCGGTCGCACTGAACTCACCAGAGGAAAACCCCCATCTGAAGATGGGGAAACCCCACCGGAGTTTTACGATGATATCAGTCGCGTCGCGTTTGAAATCGGTCGTGTTTAATTTTGGTCGCAATAAAATGATGTTACGATCTAGATTATTTTACTTTGGTCGATGAATATTTATTATTATTATTAGGGCTATATTAATAATTGATTTTTTTTTAATTTTACAGGTTTATGATGAGAAAGATGTGTGCCTTAAAAAATGACAATTTTGAATAAAAGGCGACTTGCAATCTGAAACCAATCGGAGCTGCGCCTTTCTGGTACCTGTTTTCTCACAGCTGCTACGTCTTTCTGCTGACCATCGGCCGGGGATTCCCCTTTTTTAAAAACACGCACACGATACTCTACGATGGTTTTTCCATGGTAAAAATGTAGCGTTTTAATTTTGCTAAAATACCTGCATATATAAAAAGTCATTTTGAAAAGTCATAATAAAATTAAATAACAATAGACACAACTTGTCAATAAATGCAAAATGATCAATAAGTAGCCTATAACACTCATTGTGTCACACTCTTACAACGCTGTTATTGTTTTAACCATAGAGATATTATACTATAATATCTCTATGTTTTAACTAATCTATACGAAGGCCTACTACACATTTATACATTTATTATATTATCCTAAAAAATGAGCTGGTATCAACGCGTAGGTTGAAGAAAGATTCATAATTGTGGCTCTGGTAACTAATTTTAAAATCATATTAAATGAACATTTTTGAAACTATAAATCAGGGATAATCTTTTTAGAACTTTCAAACATGGAACTATTTTTTTAATGATTTTTAAAAAGCACATCACTCCATTAAAACCTGTAAAATAAAAATTAAACCACAAATTATGTATATAATAGGATAAACATTATGTATACGAATACGACATTTAGCGCGACCAAAGTAACAACGCGATCAATCAAACGCAACCGATATGATTAAAACAGCGTACTAACTACCAAAATAAAACCGTGGGCGACTTTGCGATGGGGCGACTTTGCGTTGGGGCGACTTTGAGATTTGGCGACTTTGCGATGGGGCGACTTTGTGATGGAGCGACTTTGCGATGGGGCGACTGTGCCGGGGCGACTTTGTTATGGGGCGACTTTGCGATGGGGCGACTTTGTATTGGGCGACTTTGTATGGGGCGACTTTGCGATGGGGCAACTTGACTGGATCCCGTCTAACTGGTAGCCCTAGCCTAGATTAGTGGATCCCATATTAGAAGGCCTCTAGGCTAGTTCGCCGTGTGGCGCAGCTATGAAATAATCCATCGCTGTTGATAAGTATAGAGTCGCCGATTACCTCGCTCTGGGCATGCGCAATAGCGTGTCGGAATCCCTAACGCTGGGCAGTTGAGTTCCGGTGCCGGAATCCTAACCACGGCGTCCTTTTTAACATGCTACTCAACTCAAAATATCTGTTATATTTTTATATGATAGTCATTATAGGTAAGTAGCATACCTGCCCCTGAGCTGTAGACCTAGCTTAGCCTAGCTAGGCCTAGTTGACGGGTGTAGGCTACTAGCTAGGCCGGATTAGCCTAGAGGGCCTATACTAGAGGCCTAGCTAGCCTAGCTAGGCCTATATACGCTATAGGCCTCCTGCTGGCTGGCCCTTTACTATGGGGTGCTGGTCAACCCGTACCCAAACCAACCCGTACCCGTACCCATCATGGGTACGGGTTGACCTGTATTCTTACTAATGAAGGGCCAGGCCTAGCCTAGGCTAGCTAGGGGAGGGTAGGTAGTAGCCTACTACACTAGGTATAGGCCTTTAGTTAGTAGGCTACTAGAGCCGGTAGCCGATCACTCCGGCCGCGCTTCACTCCGGCCGCCGTATCAGTTTAGCGCGATGTTATGCACTCCGGCCGCTATTCAATTCGACTTCCTGTGCAAAGCCTTTGCCAAAGGGGCCGTTAGTATGGGGCGCCCATATCTAAATTTAAATTTAATTTAAATGGAACTAGTTGAATATTTATTAGCAACAATTTTACTTTTTTCAACAATAACATTCAAAGAAGTTGGAACTGCTTTTTCTTTCAAACTAAACTTAACTTAATTAATTCAATAATAAAATAATAATCAAATACCCGTCTTAATGCTTGAATAACAATATTTAATTTCTTTCTATGTACATTTTATAGCTTTACATTTATTAACATTAAAAATTAGTTAAAACCCTTATTTTTATAACACTTTATCTTGCCAGTACCCATACTTACTAATTATAGTTAATAACAATATTTACAATATTAATTTATTTATTTCAAATAATCAAATATCTGTCTAATTAATGTTACCTGGAATTGTATCAAGAATTAATATATCATTTTTGTACAGTCCAATTTACAATGATTTTATATTTTAATTTATATATGATAAAAATAATGACATATAGGGTACATTGCAATAAATTACATTAATTAATCACATTACAATTAATATACTAGCCTATTACATTGGATAAAACACATTATTTTGTTTTAGCATTAGACCTAATTTAAAACACTTGCGATGTTGTTGTGATCCTGAAAGAGAAAAAATATACTGTATGATTACAAATGTTTATTTTGATTCTCTACAAAAAACGTGTCTCGGTTGTAAAAGACTCATTGGGCGCTCCATTGCTGCGGCCGGAATGAATCGCGGCCGGAGTGAAGCGCGGCCGGAGTGATCTGTATTCCTAGAGCCTAGTAGGGATGCTAGTCAAGTCGCCCCATACAAAGTCGCCCCTTACACTTACAAACTTGTCGCCCCATATCGCAAATGGTGTCAGATGAAATCGGTCGCGTTTGAAATCGGTCGCGATAAAATCAACTTCCAGTATTTTGTATGGCGCGCCGCTAGAACTATACTTTTGATTATATCGGTCGCGTTTGAAATCGGTCGCGTTTGAAATCGGTCGCGCTATTTTGTATGGATCGAGCGGGATGCATGCTAGAGCGGGATATACATTTTTCGTTTATATAGATTTAATTGATATTTTTTAGGAACTAGATTATTTATGTGGATATTTTTACTTGGTTAATAAATATTTATTATTAATCATTAAATTAATTTTTTTTTTGTATATCACAGGTCTCGGAGAAGGACTGTGTCTTTTCAAAATGGCCATTTCTAAACACGTTTAAATATTATATTATTATTAGGCATAATGTTATATACTCTAGTAGCTAGATCAACTTTCGTATGCACTTTGAGGTCCAGAGAATTTGACTTCAGAAATTGGTTTAGGGTGGTCAAACAATCATTTTTGGCTTGGTTACACATTTTGAAAATGTGGCGAAAGGTCAAAAGGTCAGGGTCAAAGGTTATAAGATCAAACACCATTATGTCCTTAAATCTCGACAACCACTGGTCACAGCGAGGTAATTTTGGTCTCAAATTGATCAGAAGGTATACATTCATATTCAGTCTAATGAAACATTTTAGTCGAAAATGACCGGAAATGCCATTTCTGACCTTTGACCCATAAACCAGGGCATGTCTGTATCTCCGTAACTATTGGCCGTAGAGACTTGAATTTGGGCTCAAATTGTTCGAAATATACATTTAGTTATTTGTTACACATTTTGAACAATGTTACAAAAGGTCAAGGCCAGGGGTTATATGAATAAACACAAATAGGTATTTGTATCTCGGCAACCACTGGTCACAGCGAGTAAATTTTGGTCTCAAAATGTTCAGAAGGTATACATTCATATTCAGTCTAATGAAACATTTTAGTAAAAAATGACCGGAAGTAACATTTCTGACCTTTGACATACATACCAGGGCATCTTCTTATCTCTGTAAGTACAGGTTGTAGAATCTTAAATTTAGTATCAAATTGTTAGAAATACACATATTTACATTCATTCTAACAGAAAATTTGGATAAAAGATGATCAGAAATACTATTAATTATTAATCTTTTAAATGAAAAACATATCTACCCAACTTATCATTAGACAGTAATGTTATGCAATAATTGATGCTTAATGATTTCATTATACTGTAGGAATTAAAACAAATCCTTTACTGTTTGTAATAATTGTACTTTTGCTTATAATAATGCTAGAAAGTATTGTTGACCCCCGAACGTTCAAATATTTTGAGAATGCTAAAAGTAATTTACTGTAGTTACCTGAATAAAAGCCTCGGGAATTTATTTATTCAGGGAAGGCGTTTATTTTGTTGGGTGTAATAATGGTAACATGTATAATCAAATAAATACACCCCAGATATATATATAAACAAATATATATATATAATAAGAATAATAACGGGATTAAACCTCATTCTATCCTGGTGGAAGTACAATCATGTAATAAAAGGTATCAGAGACAACTATAATAGACCAATTCATTGTCATTATTCCGTAACACTGTTGCATAATAGTTTTGAATGTCAACGACAAAACTTATACATATACACGTCTGTTCCCAGTGTAGATAATAAAACAAAATATATATTTCTGGAGATTTATTATCAATACCACTAGAAACTTTGACATGTTTTAGGTACTGAATGTATTGACAATAAAAGCATCAGAAGTTTATCATGATAAAATCATACTACAACACTGTACTACAGTACACAAGGGTGTTTTCAGGAAAGCTGGACATATTGTACAATAGTAATGAAACTATGTATTGGCATTTAAAACTATGCAAAAGATTGTTGTCAAATTGTAGTTACAAACAAATAGATGATAGAATGAAGATCCATTATGAGTGCAATCGTGTCAGGATAATGATGTGTCATTGTTTTATATCATTATACTGGCACCTGGAGGAGTATGGAACGCCTCCTCTGCCTTCAGTTCACATTTATCATGCAGTACACACCAATCGTCATGCAGTACACACCAATCGTCATGCAGTACACACCATTGGTCATGCAGTACACACCAATCGTCATGCAGTACACACCAATCGTCATGCAGTACACACCAAACATCATGCAGTACACACCAATCGTCATGCAGTACACACCAATCGTCATGCAGTACACACCAATCGTCATGCAGTACACACCAATGGTCATGCAGTACACACCAATGGTCATGCAGTACACACCAATTGTCATGCAGTACACACCAATCGTTTCTCACATTTATCATGCAGTACACACCAATCGTCATGCAGTACACACCAATCGTCATGCAGTACACACCAAACATCATGCAGTACACACCAATTGTCATGCAGTACACACCAATCGTCATGTAGTACACACCAATCGTCATGCAGTCAAATATTGCGTAATTTATACCGCCACCTATCGACAAAATCGAATATCACGTGAGGTTTATTAGACGGCTGTAAAACTAAGACTATTTAAACTTCTTTTATGGAATTCAATAATTGCAATGGCCTCCTAGCCGCGCCTGTGTCTCGCATAATAAATTATTGTATATATAAAAAAACAGAGCATTCACAGAGATGTGTAGCGGTTAAAATAAGTACAGTATGTCAAACATAAAAGAAATCTTAGAGTCGATGGCCTAGTTTTACAGCCGTCTAATAAACGTCACGTGATATTCGATTTTGTCGATAGGTGGCGGTATAAATTACGCAATATTTCACTGCATGACGATTGGTGTGTACTGCATGACGATTGGTGTGTACTGCATGACAATTGGTGTGTACTGCATGACCATTGGTGTGTACTGCATGATGTTTGGTGTGTACTGCATGACGATTGGTGTGTACTGCATGATGTTTGGTGTGTACTGCATGACGATTGGTGTGTACTGCAAGACTATTGGTGTGTACTGCATGACGATTGGTGTGTACTGCATGACCATTGGTGTGTACTGCATGATAAATGTGAACGACGATTGGTGTGTACTGCATGACCATTGGTGTGTACTGCATGACCATTGGTGTGTACTGCATGACCATTGGTGTGTACTGCATGACGATTGGTGTGTACTGCATGACCATTGTGAACTGAAGGCAGAGGAGGCGTTCCATAGAGGAGAAGATCCATTTAATGGAATCTATCACTTTTATTTTAAAAGACAGAAACATTTCGTTAAAAAGCATAAAGAGGAAAACGAATCATGTAAAGTACCTTTTATCAGTTGAGAAACGAAATACAGTTATTAAAATTAGAGTATTCCTTCAAATAAACGCCACCATTCCCTCCAATAGAACACCATGTGGAATAAACGCCCCGCCACATGCATTTACACAATAATTGTATCACGTCAACACATTTCATTAACTACAATAATCTACAGTTTACCAAGCATTATCACATAATTTTATTACTTTTTGATATTAATTGTGCAGTATTTTTTTACATCTAGGTGGTATTTATTTGATTATACATGTTACCATATTATACCCCAAATAAAGTTGCCTCCTTTCCCCCTAAAAACCCTTTTGAACAATAAATGCCTGGGGCGTTTAATCGGATACATATGGCAAGTTACTTCTAGCATTCTGAAAAGAACTGTTGAGCTTAACGTTTCTATCAAAATGTCCTCGGGGACAGCAATAATTAGTACTTGAAATTAAAACAATTTAAAGTATCAGTTATTGCATAACATTACTGTCTAAGGATAAGTTGTGTAGATATGTTTTTTGTTTGAAATATTGGTAATAGTATTTCTGTTCATCTTTTAACCACATTTTCTATTACAATGAATGTAAATATGTATATTTCGAACAATTTGATACCAAATTTAAGTTTCTACGACCTTTACTTACAGAGATATGAAGATGCCCTGGTATGTGGGTCAAAGGTCAGAAATGGAATTTCAGATCATTTTTGACTAAAATGAGACCAAAATTGACTTGCTGCGACCAGTGGTTGCCGAGATACAAGTACCTTTTTTTATTTGTTCAAATAACCCTTGACCTTGACCCTTTGACCTTTTGTAACATTTTTCAAAATGTGTAACAAATAACAAAACATATATTTCGAACAGTTTAAAACCAAATTCAAGTGTCTACGACCAGTAGTTACGGAGATACATACATGCCCTGGGTTGTGGGTCAAAGGTCATAAATGGCATTTCCGGTCATTTTTTAATAAAATGTCCCATTAGACTGAATATAAATGTATACCTTCTGATTAATTTAAGACCAAAATTACCTCGTTGTGACCAGTGGTTGTTGAGATTTAAGGACATATTTATGTTTGGTCTTATGACCTTTCACTTTGACCTTTCGCCACATTTTCAAAATGTGTAACCAAGCCAAATATGATTGTTTGACCACCCTAAACCAATTTCTGAAGTCAAATTCTCTGGACCTCAAAGTGCATACAAAAGTTGATCTAGCTACTAGAGTAATATTACACACTAAAAAAACAAGCACGAATGTGCAATACTCGGGGTACAGCGAAAGAAGCTGTATACAGACGTATACAGTTAGAAAGTAAAGAAAATAGGTTTCGCCAGGGCTCGAACCGGGACCTTCTGCGTGTTAAGCAGACTTGACAACCACTACACTACGAAACCTCTTACATTAAAAATGTGGGTTACAGAAAGTTTTTTAATCCATTTAAATTACAAATAAATGGTAATAAGCACAAAGCAAAATAAACATGTGTAAAAGTGATAATTACCGATTACACAAAATAAGTATTTTAAAAAATAATAAAAATAAGATATACTCTGTATAATTATCATATTGCGTATACAGTACTTTTCACCATAAATTAAAAAAAAAAAGGTTTCGTCCGGGCTCGAACCAGGTACCTTCTGCGTGTTAAGCAAACGTGATAACCACTACGCCAAGAATCCGCATATAACCATATAACTACATAACGCTGTGGTGTGTGTCACACATTGTGGCTTCTTAATTAAACAAATTAATTAACAAAAAATTAAAAATCCGGCTCTATAGCTTTGAGGACATGTCCCTGTAGTATGTTCATGCCAAATCCCAGCTCAATACTATAACGAATAAGGGAGGAGTAGTACTTTAAAAATCGCACTTTTTACTCAATAGTGTCCAGATGGAGGAAGAGAAGGAGAAAATGAGTAAGTACTAGACTCGGGTACCCCGAGTAAAAAGGTGCAAATCTCTACCTAAAAAGGTGCAAACCGATGCAACAATAGCAGCTCCCTTTAAGGTGCACAACTGCACCTTTGACGGAAGGTGCAATTTTGAACCCTGATAAAGGGTGCTATAATGCTCCTTTGGAGTTCACATTTGCACAATATAAGGTGTAATTTTCTACCCTAAAAGGTGCAAACTAAATGCAACAATAGCAGCTCCCCAAAGGAGCAAAATTCAACCTCTAAATAAAGTTGCAACTTTACACCCTAATAAAAGGTTCAATAATGCTCCTCTAAGATTCAAATTTCTGTTAAAAAGGTGCACAAATAAAAATCACTAAAATACAAAAAATATTGATTAAGCTTTGTATAATTTTATTCAACTTTAAAACATTACATTATTCAATTCAACTGCTGAATTAATGGATGGTAATTACCAGTCTCTGCACCTTAAATAGAGTGTGGCCATCTCTTCTCAAACCAACAATAGGCCTATTGTTAAAATTATCTAATGATGACATCTTTGGCAGTATATTCTCTTCTTATCCCCATATATCTGAAACAGTGTTCTTGATGTCTGGTTCACCTTTTCCGAACATTTTCACCTGATTATGTACTTTCCTAAAAAGCATGAAATAGGAAGGGATACTATTTATTAATATTATCATTAATATGACAACATCATACAATACATTATTGACATTGTTCTGATTTTTAAAGTCAAATTACCTTGACCACATGCTTCACATACTTTAAAGTATGTTCCTCTCCCTTTCCTCAGCTCGTAGTATAGTAGGCCCTATTATTACTAGAGTATTACATGTGGTCACATTTCTTTCTCCTTTTCTGAACATCTTTATTGCTGCTGATTAGAGCAGAGGTGCTCTTTCATGTTTTAAACTTATTTTATCCCTCCATGACATCATGTAGGCTGTAACTATAATTAAAAATAATGATAATGTGTATAAGAATTTAATATAGGCCTAGGCCTAATAATACCCAGCTACTGTAATAACTAATATTAATAACTAGGCCCCTGGCCTGCCTAGCTAGGCCTAGGACTGCTTTTAATTAAGTTTAAGGTCTAGGCCTACCTAGTAACCTAGGCATAGCTAGCCTATTATGCCTAACCTACTAGCTAGACCCAGGTAAGTAGGCTAGGCCTGGTCTAGGACTAGCCCCCGCCCGAAAGGCTACTGTAGGCTAAGTAGGCCTCTAGACTGCCTACTTTAGGCTTAACCTAGCCTAGGCCTAATAGAGGCCGCCTAGATAGGCTAGGTAGGAGGCCTCTAACTAGCCTTATTTAGCTATCATTTTTAAGTTTTAGGCCTAGCCTAGGCTTATAGGCCTATACAATAATTAATGTAATTAACAACCAAACTACATGCCTATAAAGCTTCGTTACTTACTTTTAACAGCTATCCTACACTGGAGAGGTGTGGGAGCTAGGCCTAGTTTAATTTTATAGCCTGATTTTTTGGGCGCAAACTCCTCAATTCAAACTGCATGTTTAACCACCGCACGCGCTTAAAATTATTGTTCAATTCCTGTTTCAAATAAATTTAGAACAGATGCCTACATTATGATATTAGATATTCTAATAATATTGTTAAATATGAAAGAAAAGTTTACTTATTCTAGACTTAAGCAAACCAGAGTAAATAACCTCTGAAATTCAATATTTTAACAATTGTTTACAGACATCTTGCGTGTGCATACGGTACGAAAATTGTACAAAAATTGTACAAAAAGGTGCTATTATGCACCTTTTAACTGATGTTAAACCTTATAGGGTGCCCAGTTGAACCTTTGAATTTATCATGTTAAAGGTATTAAACTTTAATTTTCAGTTACAAGCCAGCGACTTTCTAATGTTCCGTAAAAAAAAGATTTGTTCGAATTCCGATAGCTGTCCCCACAAACCTATCTATATTATTATTAATCTTTCTTATTTTTGTTTTAACTTACCACAATAATGTCATTCTAAAAAAATTGTCCTTATCATCACCTTTTAAGCTTTTAGAAGCCCTAAGTTAAACATATCAAGAAGCGTTCATTAATCTAATAGGTCTTATTTGTCACACAGTCACCATGGCCTACTTGGGCCTTTGCGGTTTTTTTTCGATCTAAAAGGTGCAAAAATAAACCTTTTATGAACTCTGCACCATTTTATGAGAAAAAGGCGCAAATTAGCACCCTTTTATAGGTTTGCACCTTTTATTGCACCTTTAGTTTTAAGTGTGTAGGCATATAATAATTTACCTCTATTTATATGTACTGAATTAATATATTATATAGAGAATATACGTCTGTCGTGTCTTTTATTATGCAAACAATTACGTATGGTTTTAGGATATTAATAAAATATATAGATAACATGCCGTTATAAATCAATCTACCGGCCTACAGTAGGACTATGATGTACAATGATAGATGTGAGAATAATAATGTATGGATAATAAAGGTGGACACGATTCTCAAAGAGGTAATCTGCACTGATATTAAAACATTTAGATTTACGAACGGCGTATGAATGTGAGACACTAGGTGGTTGCACTTACTTAATTAGTACATTAAATGATTATTATAAATGAAGAAATAAAAGATATTCAAATTAAAATCTATAGTATCGCCGACGTATACGTAAATTATATATAAATCATACTGTCAAATTATAGAAAAGGTGCTTTATTCGGAATTATTATGGATAAGCAAGCCTGTGAGCTACAGCGATTTTAATTGCTTTTGCTTATCCTTGCCTCCTTTATTTCCACGTGTCTTGATTTGGTTACCTATGTTTTAAATGTATTTCGATTTTAAAGGCTAAATAAAGAATGAATGAATGAATATGATCTCATAATCGCTTCGAGCATCTATAGCTCATTGGATCGTTTCACAAAAACACGTGCAGGAGGCCTATAGACGTTTCAAATGTATGGTTATTAGTAATAGACGTAATCTTTACCTCGCCATGGACAACGATCGTACCTGTTTTGTCCATGATTTGACACACTAACAAGTGCATGTTTTCGCGCCGCGGCTCTAGCCAGCTATGTCCCAGGAGGACACATTCATTAATAAGCTGTTTCATAGCGGTAGCTTTAGTATCTAAGGCTGACAGTTTTGTGAATTTGGAAACTCGACTATAATTTATAGGTAGCTGCTGGACCCAAAAAACGTCTGGGAGAAGAGAGTCTATATGAAAGCCTTTGCTGATAATACAGTATTATTGAGATGTAGACGGAAATCTGTAAAATCTTGTTCAATAAATAATAACTTCGTTTTTGCTGTCAACCAGGCCGGTATAAGTCACTGTCAAATAATCATTCGATAATGGTCAAAACTTTATTTTGGCTCTGTCAACATAAAGGGAGGTATTTACAATGACTTTCTTTTGACTGTCAATCTAGGCCAATGTTATAATAATACGCCGTCAGATATTAAATCATTGAAACAGTCCTGGTAAATTTTTTTTTGGTTATCAGATGCCGTGGGGGGGGGGGGGGTCCAATCAATTATCGTCAGAAGGTGAACAATCAGTCTAGGTAGCAGCAGCAGATTATTAGGAACGCCTGCTCCGTTGTTGTGTAATATCATTTCGAACCATATTAAAATCATAAAGAGATTCATATTCCTTAACATGTGGCTGTGCATGGAAGTCCGGTCTACAAAAACTCGGGCCCGGGATCATTGTTATTGGGCCTGAAAGTGAATTCATAATTATACTTAATATTATATTTATATATATATATATATATATATATATATAATTATATTATTATACAATTGAAAGCAAAACCCGTTGAATCTCAAATCATTAGGACTAGATATTTGGCTCATCAATCAAATAAATACTTCCGTTCAAAATGAAACTCCAACCTCTCTAATCATAAGATTGAACTCGAAAACGGACCGTTTTTTTTTAATTGGTATGTTGAAACATTTCTATATTCATTTAAAAAAGTACATTAATTGTGGTATTGATCAGTGGCTATAGAGGCGTAAAAACCCTCGGTCAATATCATGTAAAATGCACTGTGGAAGGGTCATTATTAAGACTGCAAAATTGGGCTTATCAACAAATAAATACTTTCGTTCAAAATGTAAAATCAAGGCTGAAAAATTGGGCTTATCAACAACAAAATATTTTATTATTAGACGCGATAACATCAAGGATAATCAGTATAATAATTATTAATATAGCCACTGTTACTAGTTTTATTCTACATGCTAAAGTAAATAAAAATCCACTAGAAAACAAACAAGTCTGAATGTTATGCTTATTAGCCATGTTATGTTTGTTACTGTAGGCCTATGATTGTTTGCAATGTCCACATATTATTTCCGTGGGCATATCCATAGTGTATCACTCACAAAAAAGACGTGTGAGGTTCTTTCTTTAGATTTTGAAGAATGATTTGTGTTACAGGTTGACACATGAGTCAAATGCTCAAGATATCGGCTAACGCCGTACAGTACTACTTTCGTTCAATTGAAATCGGAATCTGACCGTTTCATTAAATTTGGTGTGATTAGGCCTAAACATATAATAATTTATTAAAAAGGTACAATAAAAACAAATGCATCAGAGGCGTAAAGAACCCACGGTCAATATCATGTAAAATGTATATGGTATAAGCACTGTGGAAGGGGTCATTTAAACTGGAAATTCGGCTTATCAACAAATAAATACTTTCGTTTAAAATGTAAAATAAGACTGCAAAATTGGGCTTATCAACAAATAAATACTTTCGTTCAAAATGTAAAATAAGACTGCACAATTGGGCTTATCAACAAATAAAATACTTTTTTTTCAAAATGTAAAATTAAGACTGGAAAATTGGGCTTATAAACAAATAAATACTTTTTTTCAAAATGTAAGAAAACATTTTTTAAATATAATCCTTAAGCTCTGTCTATACTATCAAACTAAATATGATGTGCCCATATTATATAGACATGACGTCCACTACGATATTCGGGCATATCACTACCATATTTGGGCACATCACACTTTTTTTGTTAAACTAGTTGAGACAGTGTAGACACAGAACTATGTGATCGAAACATAAGTCGGAATTGGACTGACGCGATTGATTTAATTGGGTATTTTTATTAATGTAATGATTCATTAAAATAATACCGATAAGCGTTTGGTATTGATCAATGGTGCAAAAAACCCTGAGAAATAATGGTATAACGCGATTTGGTGATAGCTTAGCAATATTTAATAATACAACCCATATACTATTATTATAAATACCTATTACAAATCCATTCATATAACTTTTCATCGTGAACCGAAAATGTATAAATGTTATTCTACAGACAGTAATTATATATTCAAAAGCCATATTATTATTATTATCAATACCTAAATGCGATAGTAATAACCACATAAACATAAATTATTCCCAATACAAGTTTGTGCGTTTAATTCTAGAAAGAAACGACTGTGCTGACAGGCCAATGACATAAATCACAAGTAAAGTCCCAATTGTTCACTTGCGTTTTGATTGGCCGACCTATTATAATAAATTAATGAAGACTGTTCTTACAACTGTCCAGTCAAAAAGTTACGCGGCGTTTTTTGTAAGAAATATTTCTTGTTTAAAAAGGGGAAACATAACTTGATTGCATTTCGGGCTTTTCTTGTTTTCAGGTTCCAGTTTACATATCATTTCTTCGTTTATTTCGTAATTGTACTGAAAAACATGGTGTCCTTTAATTCTAGATGAAACAATTGCCACTTTGTGGATAGGACTTGGTGTAGCCATTTTCGTTTACTGTATTTGTTTTTATATTATGCACCAGCTATAAAGCAAAAGTACAAGACCCCAGTAAAAAATCTCTGGGCCTAGACGATACACGGTACGCACAGCGCATAGTGACGTGCCTGCACCGCGTAGTTTGTCAAACGTGACAGTAAACAACACGTTGTGTGTGTATTTGCTATTTTTCTTTGCTTTTGCAAAATGGTAAAGACGAGGAAAGTGTATACTCGAGACTATAAGCTTAATGTTTTGCAGTGGCATAGCACTAATGGCAATTGTGTCGCAAAGACTGCAAAAGAATTTAGTATTGATCGTAAGCTGGTGCGAGAGTGGAAAAAGAAAAAGGACGCAATTGATGCAATTATTTAAAGAACTGTTCGTTCGTTGGCGTGCGAGGAAGAAAGACACCATATGAGACACTTGAGCAAAAGCTTCTTCAAGACTTCAAAGAAAAGCGGAATAATGGTATTGAAGCGAAACGATGGTGGATAGAGTCTAGAGCTAAGCAAATTGCAGTAGAAGAGGGAGCAGTTGGCTTTAAAACCTCAAATGGATGGTTTATGAATTTCAAGAAGAGGAATAAACTAAGCCATCGAAGGAAAACGTACCAAGCACAAAAGCCACCGACAGCTTTGGGTCCAGCCATTACTTTCTTCCACCAAGCCGTCCGAAGGCAACGTTTAATGCGAGACTTCGTAGATAGTGAGATACCGCTAACATGGATCAAACACCACTGCCCTTTATTATGTCTGATGGAAGGATGTATGACGTAGAAGGAAAGAAAGAGATATGGGTGGCGAGTGGCTCATCTGGTCTTGAGAAACGACAGTGTACAGTTCAGTTGACTATATTTGCAGATGGAATCCCTAGGGTACGGCTGATGGTCATATTTAGAGGAATGGGATTAACAATTTCACAAAAAGTCAGTTAAAATACCGATATTATTTATAGTGAAAACGGATTTTTAATAATAATTATAACGGTCACTGCAATCCAATAAAATTTAGACTATAATAAATGCTTAAAAATTTACTTCCATTTTCAGAGTCAATGGGACAAGAGAGTCAGGGTGGAATTTCAACCTAAAGCATGGTGTGACAAAGGCATTATGAAGATTTGGATAGAGATGAAGAGTGGAGAAACCGATTTACCAATCCTGTGACCCCAAATCGTAAGCACATGTTGATCGCAGATGTACATAAAGCACAGCAAACAGACACAGTTAAGGAGCTTTTGGCCGCCAAACACACTGTGTTGGTCAACGTACCGTCTGGTTGTACCAGTAGAGTACAGCCCCTCGATGTTGTATTCAACAGGCCATTTAAGAATGCGATAAAAGAGGAGTTTGAAAAACATATCAATGATAACCTCGATGATTATGTGAATGGGTAAGATATGCGCAAGCCATAGGTGAATTCTTATAATAAAATGGGTTGGCAATGCCTGGTCCATGATGAACAAAAATCCATCGCTGCAAATTCGGTCGTTCAGAAAGTGTGGGATAAATGTAGCCCTTGATGGTTCTGAAAAAAAAGAAGTAAACGTCGAAGGGTTGGTTGGATATGAGATGCCATCATCGACAGACGACACTCTTGAATATTCCATTGTGGATGATGATGACGATGATAACGAAATGATTGTATTTGACGGTGAATCATAGGACTGTTTTTTAGTTATCTGCTTGGTATACCAAGCGGATAACTCCTTGTTATTGTATGAGATCAACAGTTTTTTTCTGTATTATTAGTTATCCGGTTAGTAGCGGATAACTCCTTGTAATCGTCCTGGATCTTTTTTTTTTTTTTCTTTATTAGTTATCCGCACTTGGCGGATAACTCCTTGTGATTGTATGGGATCATCATTTTTTTTTTTTTTTCTGTATTATTCTTATTTTTTTCCTTCCATTTTTGTGTAGAGCGTTTCTCTAACATGTGTAAGCGTAACATTTCATAACTTTGTCAACATATGGGCATTTACGTGAAGTTGTGCACCTCCTATTTTTGAATGACGTCAGAGTTGCGCAACGTGACTTACGTGCGATTTTATGATTTTTTATGATTGATCATAGGCTAAAAACCAAGCATAAATTTGTTTTGACACTTTGTGAAAATTTAAGTCATATCAAGGGCAAACTTTTTGTGGATTAAAAATGGCATGTTTTACAAGACGTTACGCGCGCACGCGCATTTTTCCTCTGTTTTTGTGTCTCGCGTATCTCAAAAACGTGTAAACATAACATTTCATAACTTTGTCAACATATGGGCATTCACGTGAAGTTGTGCACCTCCTATTGTGAATGACGTCAGAAATGCGCAACGTGACTTGCGCGCGATTTTATGAATTTCGCGTATTTAACATAGATTTAAAACCATATAACAATTTAAATTGAAACTTAGCAAAAGTTTAATTTATATCATGCGCTAACTTTCTGTGGAAAAAAAATTGCGTGTCTTACACAAAGTTACGCGCGCACGCGCATTTAAAACTCAAAATGCGCAAAATTAATTTTTAATCAACTTTCTACGCTGATCATGACATTTTGAGCATATCAAAATTTCCCACGCGCGTGAACAATTTTATGCGCGTGGTGCGCACGTAGCGCTAAAAGTATTTTTTTTTTATTGAATTATGTTTTTCCAGCCTTTTATAGTAATTTTACCAATTTTAAAACAATTTCGACTTACAATTACGTCATACGGGCACGTTGAATTGGATACTTTACGTGCGTTTTTGATGAAAAAGTTCAAAAATTTGTCAAAATTATGCCTTTTTTTAAACAGTCATAGATTCTAATCAACGAGGTGAACTTTTTTTTAATTACATATTCTGGAAGTTGATGAGTTGTAGAAATCGGATCATGAATCAATATGGCTAACCGGACATTGTGACGTCATCGTATGGCCACACGAATGTAAAATATAGGATTTTTGTCTCTTCCGTTATTGCTCATCATATTCAATGGAGCGCATCACGCCTATCTGTATTCCTTTTTCTCCGAGATTTTAATATTGTCTAGGTCAATCAACTATCTTACGCATGAGTTAAAAATATTTTAATTTTTATGACTTAAAAATATTTTAATTTTTATGATGTCATCATGCCTACAAATTTTAATTAACAGCGTCATTAATTTCATCTTTACAGTAAATTTTAATCTGTTATAGCTCGTAAGAATAAAATGTGATAATCACGATTAAAACGTTTTCAGGAAGCTATGGGATTGTAGATACGAAATCATGTGAACTTCTCGCCAATCCGATGTTGTGATGTCATCATATGGCCAGTTAAATAAACAAAGTCATATTTCATTACATTTAAAAGAGCGCGCATTAATATTTCACGTATTCAAATTTCTTCTAAACGTTAATATGTTGTTGCTGAGATAATTTTCTTCCGAAATTACTACCTTCGCGTTTCCTTTTGAAACCGTCAACATGTTAAAAATTAAAATAAAATATGGGTCCCGTAATTTCACCTATTTTACACTGTTTGTGGCATGTATACAGATTATACTGTGTGTACTATATGACAGAAAATATACAGCATTCAGCACTAACAACACATCATATTCTTCAGTTCAGGTCATAATGACATAATCTTTTTCGGTGTGCAATATTCCAACGTATGACGTGCACGTGGCGTTTGTCGTGCGGATAACTAACTCGTCAAAGTGACGAGTTTCATGTCTAGTATTATTCTTCTTTCTTTCTCCTCCATTTTTGTGTCTCGCGTATCTCAAAAACTTGTACACATAACATTTCATAACTTTGTCATCATATGGACATTTACGTGAAGTTGTGCACCTCCTATTTTTGAATGATGTCAGAGTTGCGCAACGTGACTTACGCGCAATTTTATGATTTTTAATGATTGATCATAGATTAAAAACCAAGCATAATTGTTTTTTGACACTTTGTGAAAATTTAATTCATATCTAGGGCAAACTTTTTGTGGATTAAAAATGTCATGTTTTACAAGAAGTTACGTGCGCACGCGCATTTCTCCTCCATTTTTGTGTCTCGCGTATCTCAAAAACGTGTAAATATAACATTTCATAACTTTGTCAACATATGGGCATTCACGTGAAGTTGTGCACCTCCTATTGTGAATGACCTCGGAAATGCGCAACGTGACTTACGCGCGATTTTATGAATTTCGCGTATTTAACATAGTTTGAAAACCATATAGCAATTTAAATTGAAACTTAGCAAAAGTTTAATTTATATCTTGCGCTAACTTTTTGTGCACTAAAAATGGCATGTTTTACATGAAGTTACGCGCGCACGCGCATTTAAAATTTGAAATGCGCAAAATTAATTTCTAATCAACTTTCTACGCTGATCATGACATTTTGAGCATGTCAAAAATTCCCACGC
The DNA here is from genome assembly GCF_964355755.1 of Antedon mediterranea. Classification (NCBI taxonomy): domain Eukaryota; kingdom Metazoa; phylum Echinodermata; class Crinoidea; order Comatulida; family Antedonidae; genus Antedon; species Antedon mediterranea. The sequence goes on along the minus strand of NC_092676.1, from coordinate 11,440,145 downwards.
GCGCGAACAATCTTACGCGCGTGGTCCGCACGTAGCGCTAAAACATCTTTTTTGCGTGAATTATGTTTTTTCAGTCTTTTATAGTAATTTTATCAAATTTTAAAACAATTTAGACGTAAAATTACATCATACGAGCACGTCGAATTGTACAATATGTGCGTGTTTTTAATGAAAAAATTCAAAAATTCGTCAAAATTATGCCTTTTTTTAAACAATCATAGATTCTAAACTAGGAGGTAAACTTTTTTTTAACTTACATATTTTGGAAGGTGATGAGTTGTAGATATCGGATCATTAATCAATATGGTTAACCGGACATTGTGACGTCATCGTATGGCCACACGAATGTAAAATATATGATTTTTGTCTCTTTCGTTATTGCTCATCACATTAAATGGAGCGCATCACGGTTATCTGTATTCCTTTTTCTCCGAGATTTTAATATTGTCTAGGTCAATCAACTATCTTATGCATGAGTTAAAAATATTTATTTTTTATGACATCATCATGCCTAAACATTTAAATTACGTGTATACAGATTATACTGTGTACTTTAAAATGTATATACTATATGACACAAAATAGACATAATTTAGCACTAACAACATATCATATTCTTCCGTTCGGGTCATAATGCCATAATCTTTTTCTGTGTGCAACATTCCAACGTATGACGTGCACGTGGCGTTTGTCGTGGTGCGGATAACTAACTCGTCAAAGTGACGAGTTTCATGTCTAGTTTGCTTTTTATATTGTTTTTTAATTGGTATATTAAACATAATTTCATGGTTGAAAAAATGTCTCAAAAGTCATATTATTGTAGTAGAAATTCACAAAATTTACAGCATTCATTTCGAAAAGAAGCCCCCTCTACAGTTTGCAAAAGTACTTTCGAAAAGAAGCCCATCTCGAAAAGAAGCCCACCCAAGAGCACTAAAAGGTTTTACGGTATTCACGCAGAAATAATATCAGAATTTTTGGAATACCAGAATCTGACAAAGAAAACACTGATGAATTAGTATGCAAATTAGCAAGCAACAAGCTGGGTGTAAACATTAACTTACACGATATTGACTGTTCTCACCAAACTGGACAAAATAATACTAAAGTACATCGACCTAGGCCAATTATTGTAAAGTTTACATCATATAGAAGTCGAAGAAACGTTTTAACAGTACGCAGGAAATTAAAAGGCTCTGGGATATCTTTTCAAGAGGATCTTACCCTAAAAAGATGCAATCTGCTGGCCCAAGTTAAGCAACATCAGAAAACAAGCAGTGTCTGGTCGATTGATGGTCGTATTTTTGCAACGAAAGTCGTAACTCCCATACTTTCCATTTCTGACATTGACAAATCTTGATTTTAAACTATATTGTCTATATATATATATATATCTATATTAGTCCAGTCCCTAAGGGGAAATGATGTTACCATAGTGGATACAAGTGTGCCCTTTGGCATGTTGATAGAACATGATATGGAGATACCAAAACAAAGTTACTGGAAATCTGATTTGACCTCTGTGACCTCTGACCTCAATTTTTATATTTCTATCTTAAACAGCCATATCTCCGCAACGGGTTTGACAATTGAAATGATATTGGTGTCAAATAGATCAGAGGGTACATATTTATATTCGCTCTAATAGAACTTTTTCCAAAAAAAACGACCGGAAATGTAATTTCTCAATGTTTTGACCTTTGACCTCGACTTACTATATCTCAATAACTACTGATCAAAATTTCTTGAAATTTGTTTCAAATTGTTAAGAGCATACATATTTATATATACTCTAATTAAACATGTTTTTCCAAATCCACAGGAAATGTCATTTACTGACCTTTGACCTTTAATGTTTAAATATGTCTGTATCTCTGTAACCAAATGTCATAAAAAGTTCAACTTGGTGTCAAAATGTTCAAAATGTAAACATTTATATTAGCTCTAATAGAAGATGTTATCATATTTTTACTGAAAATGCCAGTTTGAGGTATGACCAGGATATACAGTTAAGCGTGCGTGTGTCATACTTATAATAATATACCTAAAATATAGATTTATGGACCAGAACTACATTCAATATCCTATTTAGCCTTTTACAATTTTCTTAAAACTTAATGTTTAATTTAATTTCAATATATAATTCCATCGCATGGTAGGCCTACACCGTAAGAGCAACACTTAATATCAACAAAAAATTAGATAAACTTAAAAGTTAAATAACATTTAAAAAAAGAAAGAAAATCAGGATCTTAAAGAAAGAAAAGAAGAATTAACCAATGCGATTTGATACTCATAAAACATGACCTAATTATCAATTAATTGCTTGAAGTATGCTGAAAAAATAAAATGTTTGAAACAGTGAGGAAAAAGCGAAGAAAAGAAAAACATATTTTAAAATATTAGAAATCTGAAAAGGATCAAAGACAAATTAATTACAAAACTGATTTCTTTTCAAGAACATACTGTAGTGGAATATAAAAGGAAAACAAACCAGTGAGCAGTCAAAATTACCATCTTGGCTTGATGAGGCAATAACACATCCAGCTCATAACACTATACAACAAAATCTTTGAAACCAGAAGAAATTAAGAGAAGCAATGATAATTATACTTTAATCCACAAAAACATGACAAAACTGACATCAACCATTACCGACCAAACGAACATTATCACATGTACACAAATAATTTACAAAAGTAATCAAAAAACAAAATCAGAGACCGACTAGAAGTAAATAAACCAATAAGGCTTTATACAGTAGGACCATCTTATACAGTTTGTCAATCAACTAAAATAAAAAGGAAATGAATATCACCAAATCTTTGATTTAGAGATTATCAGAAAGCATTTGGCTCAATAAAACAGGCATTACCATATTAGAGGGAAATATTATACCTCAACAAATATTGATTACGATCGTTCAAAGAGAAGTTAAGAAAGATTAGTAAGACAAGGCAACACTTAAGATCTTCACTGCATTGGAAGAGGTGTTTAATCAAAGAGCTAATCTAAAAAATAGAGTAAATATCACTTTAAAGACAAAATAAACAGTTAATTTAACCAAAATCACATTGACTTCCAGCCTATTTTTTGCTTTGAATTACAGTTTTTTTTTGGGTATGCACTATATCATTTTTTTTTCAATCCAATTTTTGGTGAAACTATTATGTGTGACATTAAAATTGCATATTCAACAAAAATATTTTTCAAAATTACTTTTGTCAGGGGGAAAATAAGTATATCTTTAATAGCATGTGATATTATTAGCAAATATTTCAAATGTAGTTTTAAAACTTTCCCATTACAAACAATTGCCATAATTCTGATAACATTACAATACACCCATCCTCTGGAACTTATTTTCAAATGTAGCTAAAAACTTTCCAGTACAATTCCGGCCATTTTGATGTGTATAGATGCATGCAGTAGCATTGGAAAAGCGAGAGAGGGGGAGGTGGTTGGGGTGATAGAGAGACACATATTTTTTACACGTTTGTCTACACTATAACTTAGTTTAACAAAAAAGGTGTGGTGTGCCCAAATATGGTAGTGATATGTCATTCATCGTGTCCATATATATGGGCACATCACATTTTTTTGTCGCATAAAAATGTTATAGTGTAGACAGAGTTTAACATTTGTGTAACATGTAACAAAAATATGTGTCTCTCCATCCACCCCAACCCCCTCCCCTCTCTCGATCTCTTTTTATAGATTATTAATTGCTAAATATATGCAAAACGATGGGTCATAGCTCAAAATGACATTTCCAATTGAATTCTGACAAAATATTTTGTTAGAGCAAATATAAATGTGTATATTCTAAACAATTTGACACCAAACTGAACGTTTTAGGACAAATAGTTACCGAGATATTGACATATTCAAACATTAGAGGTCAAGGGTAAAAAAAGCTTAATTTATGGTAGTTTTTTGAAAAAAGTTTCTATTAGACTAAATATTAGATTTATTTTCTTAACATTTTGAGCCCATTCTCAAATCTCTGAGATTGCGTGTTATTGAGATATTAGGCAATCAAGGTCAAAGGTCAAACTGAAAAATAAAGCCTTTGCGGCCATTTTTGTACAATTTTTTTCATTATAGCGAATATAAATATATATCTTCCAAGCATTTTGAAAAAAAAATAAATGTAAAATGTCCATGCGTTGTCAAGATATGGCGATTTTTAGTTATATAATAGAAAAATATAAAAATTGAGGTCAGAGGTCACAGAGGTCAAATCAGATTTCCAGTAACTTTGTTTTGGCACCTCCACACTATACTCTACCAAACTGCTATACTGAAAAATTTGTATCCAGTCTGGTAACATCCCACCCCTTTTTCTCCCCTTAGGGACTGGACTATATCAATGATTTTGTTCATTGTCTTTTCAATAATTCTCTCATTTTGCTTATTCATAGACCGACACGCATCACCGAACATTCCGCTACTTTAATTGATAACATTTTCACATGATCTTGGATAGTCTGTCAGTGGTATCATTATTAATGATGCTACATATCATCTTCCTGTTTTTTAACATCAGTTCAAAAAAATTGAGTATGCTAGTAATTGATACCAATCTCAAATTTAGAAATACTAGTGAACACAATATCCTTAATTTTCATAATGATTTATCAAATTGTCTATGGAATGATGTTGTGAGTACACAGGATGCAAATATGGCATATGACACATTTATTAATAACTTTACCACCATTTATAATAAACACTTTCCCTTAGTTGAACCATCCAAAGCTAAAGTTAAACTTAAACCATGGATGACCGATGGACTTTTAACCTCGATTTCGTAAGAACAGAAATTTTATTCAAAAAGTCTACGCCATCTAGTAGTAGTAGTAGAAGTAGTTTTTAAAATATCTTATGTTCTAATGTTTATGTTAATTTTAAAATGATTTTATTATAGGCCTATTTCTAGTTTTATAGTAATAGTATATTTATTAACTAAATTTTAAAAGTATTCATGTATTTATTTAAGGTAGTTTATTTTAATACATCATGTCTTAATGTATTTTAAATGTTATGGAGTGTACCGGTAATTTTTTGTTATAGGACCCCAACGGAAATAAACCGCAAGGTTTTATTGGGTCATCCTGAGCTTTGTTTTTTACTTTTAAGTTTATATTACAACAGTCCATTATTGTATTGTTAATTATGTGCTCGAATAAAATTGATTGATTGATTGATCCAACAATTTCCAATATATCTAAATATAAGTGCTATTGAAATAAATTAAATAACCTGTTAAAAACTGCTAAATCTGATTACTTTAGTAAAACTTTTACTACATCAAAAAAAAAAAACAATGACTCTAAGAAAACTTTTCGTCACTTACATCCCCCTATTCATAACTCAATTTTTCTTTCACCTGTAGTCGAACAAAAAGTGTACAAAATTTGTGAGTCGCGTTTCTCTAAAACGTGTAAACAGAACCTGTATTGAGACTTGGTGAAAATTGAATTCATATCAAGAGTCAACTTTCTGTGGATTAAAAATGGCATGTTTCACAGAAAGGTACCCGCGCACGCACGTTTCAAATTTAGGAATGCGAAAAATCAATTTCTATCAACTTTCTATGCGTTTCATGTCATTTTGAATATTCCCACGCGTGCAAAATTTTTTACGAGCGCAGTGCGCACGCACGCAGCGTTAACAATTAACAATTTTTTTCCGTGTGATTTATATTTTTCCAGCCTTTTCTAGTAACTTTACCAACTTTTAAACAATTTTGACTTAAAATTACGTCATACGAGTACGTTGAATTGGACAATTTGCGCACGTTTTTGATGAAAAGGTGTAAAAATTCGTCCAAATTATGCCTTTTTTTAAACAGTCATAGTTTTAAACTACATGATGAAACATGAAACAGCCCAAAGTGAAACAAATTGCAACAAATTGGAAACAGAGATAGAGGACAACTGTAATTTTTCTCCCTTATTTGCATATTTTATTTAAATTGTACTACTAATTTGCATACTTTCGAGGTGTGTGACAAAGGTGTGATTTTGGGAATTACAAAGTGGTTCTATGCTGGCTATTAGGAACCTATGTCTGGATTATTTGAGGGCAAAATAAAGTTTCTACAGACATTTTAGTCACATTGTGTATGCAAACATTGAGAAATGGGGTCGAAGGTCAAATGTTGTACTTCTGGTCATTTTTTCGTAAAATGTTTCATTAGAGTAAATATAAATATTATACATTTTGAATAAATCAGTGACAAAATCAACTCTCTCGGACTAGTAGTTTTTGAGATATGGTAACCCTCTAATTTCACCCTAATTTGCATATTTAAGCTACGAATTTGCATATCATTGGGATGAGTGCCAGAGGTGTGATGCTCAAATTTTTATCTCCTCATCATATGTGACCATTTAAAAAAGAAAAATCTCTGTTTGCAATTTGTTTCACTCAAAATGATAGATTGCCTAGAGCCTACCAGTTTATGTGCCTAGTATAAAAAATGTAAAACTTTAAGACTTTGATCAATATTAAAATATAATATTAGGCATAGGTATCAACACAAAGATGAACAAAAATCAAGCAATTTAATTCATTCAATTCAAAGCCTGGCTTACACTACATTGGTTAAATCAACTGTGTAGTTTAGATTATAACATCGATGTACTGTGACCTGAAACTACGTACTACACGGCTTGGCTTCCTCTTTTTATTCCTACACGTTCTGTGTTATTTTGTGTTCAAATTGCTCAAGAATATCAAGTGCGTAATTTTACAAACTATTTTAACGTTTAGGAGCGACTTTGAGATAGGGCAAAATTATGTTGGAGTGACTTTGCGATGGGGCGACTTTATGATGGGTCGACTGTGTCGGGGCGACTTTGTTTTGGGGCTACTTTGTGAGGGGCGACTTGACTAGCATCCGGCCATAGATAGGCTAGGCCCTAGGCCTAGTAGTAGCCCCCTGTCTGGTTGACGGGCGATTGGAACCACTGACGATTGGGTAAAAAATGGAATGCCGCGGTTACCTACAACAGTATTTATGTGTTGCTATGAACTATAGTATTAGTAGTGTTACTTCAATGCAAGTTGCGAGTCGGGAGTTGCGAGTTAGAATCTGTGAGTTGCAAGTCGGAAACTGCCAGTTGGGAACCGCGACGAGAAATGCGAGTTGCGAGTCAGAAAATGCAAGTTTCGGGTTGGAAAATGCGAGTCGGAAAGACGCATGTTTTTTTTTTAAAAGTTGATTATAGTATTACAATTGTTTTTGTTGCGAACTAACAATTAAAATAAAAGGCATATTATGTTAAACAAATTAATATAAAACATTCATTAGAATCATAGGCGTATATTGAAATGAAGCTTTAAAAAACTCACTTATTTTGTTCTTACATTTTTGTATAGATATTGCGTTTCATTGTTTCTCAGATTGCAATACAAATTGGGGAAAATTTGTTCACTGAAAAGTTACGATTCTTTCATTTGTTTTGGCCTCCACGATCGTTTGAGGTACAGTAGGAAACATTAAAATATCAATCTCTGCGCAATACGTGTTGGGATTTAGCGTGCCGCTTAAATTATTAAAATCGACTTTACATTTTTACAAATTAAAGACGAAAAGTTATCACGGTAGGACCTTACAGTATTTGTTTTGTTATATTTTTATAGCCAACAACAAATAGAATATCTACTGGGTCGGGTAGCTAGGCCTCCTTTATGTAATAAGCCTGCCTACAGTTAGGCACCTTACCTTGCGAAGAATAATATACAGATAATTACTAATTAATGATTCCTTGGCAATAAAATATTCACTTAAGCCCCTTTCTCACAGAGCTCTGTGCCAGGAATATTGCGGGAATATACCATTACCTACCATACCGGTATGGTTTTCTGTGAGAACGGGTCAACTCATCTTGGCATCATGCCGGCATCGACATGACCTGCTTTAGACCTAGTAATATTCTAGGGATATTCCCCGCAATGCCAGACGGGCATTCTGTGAGAACGTAACGCCGTTATATTCCGGGGTTCCCCGTCGAGGCTTTGACACCTTGCGCGGTCAAGTGTATCACAATCAGAAGCCTACATTAATAATAATATTATTATCAGGTAGGCCTAGGCCGAATAAATAATAATTCGTCGTCTTCGAGCCGAATCACTGGATGTTCAGCACGCCGCGCGTACCAGGTTACTACCGTGAGTATTGACCAATCACAAACGGTCTTTCGTCACATCTATAGAGGGTGAATAACAAATGAGTTCGCTATGTATGCATATAGTTTAAATAATTTAGTTGATTATTTTCTTCAAGCAAGTTACGTGGCGCAGCGGGTAAAACATTGTCTTGTGATGATGTGGACTAATCTTCATGAGTCTCAGTAGGTGACTTTTGTTTATTTATCGCCACACTAAAATTACACAGTCAATATCATCGTACTTAATAAGAATTTACGCGATTTTATATGTTTATGACAGGGACACGATAATCGTACTCAAGGAAATATACGATTTACGATCATCGCAGCAGTAGTCATATGTGATGTTTCAACCAATCACAATATAATATCACAGTTTACAGTTTCAGTTTTGCCAAGTAATGCAAACAGGTTTCAGAATCAGACACATTTTGAATGCATGTATTTTTATATCATAGGTTCCAGCTCACTTGTAAATGTATTAACATATTCAATGTTCAGCAATGACCAGATTGAGGATATAGAAAAAATAGTTTCAGGTGATGCTTGTAAAGAAAAACTTGAAAACTATGCAGTTACTTCATCACAATTTATGGAATGTGCAGTCAAGCATGCTAAACCATTAAACTTTTGTGAAAGATGTGTTTCCAAATATATGCAAGTTTTAAAAGCTTACAACAAAATTAATGTAAGTTTTATATTAATCAATAAATTTAATTTACATTGTCATTGGGGCACTTAAATTAATGAACATATAATAAAACAACTCCAATAAAGAGATAGATAGAGACACATTTTGAGAATACAAAATTTCAATCTATTTGATCATTCTCATGAAACTAATGAGCATTGCACATATTATTTCACTACAGTTACAGTAAAAGTGTCACCAAAAGCATTACATGAAAATATTTAAATTAACCAATAGAGACTTTATGTTTTTAACAAAGACAAGTTTTTTGTTTCTGAGCACGACTCATCTTTTGCCAGATGCAGTATTTACAAATTATAGAATTGACCAAAATGGGTGCTTGGTATGTTCATGGAGAAATAAGTTAACTTATTTCTCCATGGTATGTTTTAGCCATCATTGGGTTAAAGATTTACTTTACCTGAAATTTGTTTTTTTTTAGAATGAAACCAAATGCAGTAGTCATTTACTGAGATCTGATTATTTACAAGTAATAAGTACAACTAATCAATTCCTAAAAGACCTATGGAATACTGGTAATTGCAATAGTAAGTACAGTATTTTACACTGTTTTACTGCAATTATCTCTCTTCTTTTGTATATTGTCGAATTTGTGTGGAAAATAACCAATTATATTTCGTCATCAGTTAGTCATTGTACGAGGCAATAACTGTCATATTTTCAGTAAAATTGTTAAAGATATATTGTCCCCCTAAAGAAATAATTCTTAACTTGTTTGTTGTTGAATATACCATTTGAATGTCACCTAATAGTTATCCACTTTGTCCAAAAATTGGATCCAAAAAAAATTTGTTTACCTAAAAAACTGGAATTTAAAAGCAAAAAATAGTCAAATTGGTAATGGGTTTTTCGTTGAATTTAACCATTATTTTGTCATTTTGTAAGTGAAAACATTAATGTTTTCTGTTTTTTTATTTGAAAGTGATAACTTGATTAAAACTACAAAATCTATTCAAAGTCTGATTTTATTAATATTTTTTTTTTGGGGTGGGTCGGGGGGGGGGGGGACAATAAATCTTTAACTGATCATTCTAGATAAGTATACACTTTATAGATAGATATATATTGTCATTTAGTTTTTTTTAAATGGGTAAAATAATGGAAAATCATAACACTAATTTTCTCGCCGAATGGCGAAGAGTAGCCTGCTGCGAACATTGCTGCTTGTCTTATCTCTTGTACACCTAAATTTCAACATCAAATCAATTTGCAGTCTGCCATTGCCAACAATGTTTCAACTTTAATGTTCTTTTACTGTATTTGTTTTCATATCTACTGTATTCATAAAATGATATACACATTTCTGAACTACATAAATTCAACTTTGTGCTGTAACTCATCCACTGTGATCAACATCAGACAGATAAAGTCATGCAGTGGCCGATCATTTACAGTTTCTGCACCAGAGGTGTAGAACTTGTTACTATCTTTTTTTTTGTGATTCAACATCTGTTGCTATTTTGACCCTTTTATTTTTGTCCGTTTAGTCATTGATTTTCAAGTTTGCCTGTTTCTATAGCTTTACTAGAGTAACTGACCTCATTTCATTAGTTCAAGATTCATTCAAGATAAGTTTATTGTCAAAATAGAATAATTTGAAATGTGTCTTCCGGCAACAATAACAGTAAATATGACATTTAAAAATTAAGTAGCATATGTCAGCATAATGTTAAAAAAGTAATGTGTAGTAAATTTTAGTTGAAAAAATTCATACTGAATTATTATTTTGTAGATTGTTTTGAATTTTCCAATTGTAATGACACATATACGTTGAATAAGCAGACAGCTCAATTCTTCAAACTCTTCAATCAAACAATGGATTGTTTTCAAAATTTTTCAATAGTAAGTATTTTATAATTATGAATTTTATAGTTTGAAATTGCAGTTAATATTAATTCTGAGAAAGGCATGCAACATGTAAAACGTATACATCCCCTGGGCTGAAATTTTCCGGGGAGTGTAATGTCCTTTTACAACCTCAAGGCTCAAGTTTTCTCAAGACATTATTCAAATTTTTGAAAACCATCATCTACACTTGAGCAAGCTCTATTAATAATATAAATTTAGTAACATCTGGGTATACCACTTTGAGACTTTTTGGTAGAAAATATCTAAATAATAACCAGTTTTTATATTTTTCTTCTTTATGGTATTATTGGTTCGAGCAGAAATAATGTATGATTTTGTTTTATAGTTTTACTGTATTTTGTTGATAGGCTGACCTCGCTCCATCAAGTCCTAGTAACAGATCAATATCAGCACTATGCATTGAATGCAAACACTCTTACAAGCAAATGTTTAAAGTGTACAAAAATATCCGATCGGTAATTGGTGAAACTGAAATGTGTGTTGATGTAATGGAAAAGGTAGGCAACTTGTATATTTTATTACAGTAGATATATTTTTATCTTCAGTGGAAAAAAAAACTTATACAGTAGATGCATACAAGATTCAGTTATTGTTCAAAATTTAATTGTTCCACTACGGCCATACTGCGTTGAAACACCGGTTCTCGTCAGATCACCGAAGTTAAGCAACGTTGGGCCCGGTTGCGTTCTGGATGGGAGACCGTCTAGAAATCGTGGCGGGTGCTGTATATACTGGAGAGTGATGGTGTAATAGTAATATCGGACTAGCATGTGATAGGCATGGGTTCGAGGTTATCTGTACCATACTAATTGCATCCTTAGGCAAGATGCTTTAACTCTCATTGCCTAATCTGGTAGGCGCTGCACTGCTGGCTGCCGTGGGTCCGTGGAGGGCCTAATCCGAATTTCCTCACTGAGGACAAATATTAATACAAAATACAAAAAAAAATACAAATACCTATCTTATTTGTTTGTTTAATTTTTCAGATGAACACTACACAGAGAATAATGAGTTCTGACTACCATTGCAATATCCATGATAAGAATACAGAGGTTGTTATGGGAATATCAGTTTTTTTCTGTGTTCTACCGGTTATATTCTACCTTCTTATAAGATGGTATGGTGGCAAGCACAATCAAAAATCATTTTATGGTGAGTTATTAAGAATATGTAAATGATAATGTATATCTGTCTATATAAAATAGTTTTGTTGTATTATTGGCGCATGCTGTAAGTGTTTCATATCAACAAAAACTAAACCACTAAGCATATAAATCATATGCATGTTATATTGTACAGTAAATCAAATAAAAAATTTAATTCTAGTGGAGGGATGCAAAAATGGTTTTGATGATTTGTTTCCAGTATTAAAGAATAGTATACAAATAAGTAATGTTTATTAGTAAAATGGTACAAATAATTTCATAAAGTGAAAGGTATTTTATTTTTTTTTCATTTTTCACCGAATGAAATTATTTGTACCATTGAAGAATATAAAACATTCATTATTTGTTTTATTTTAATGAGAGTCTAGGCCAACCCCTAAACCATTCGAAAAAGCAGCCCTCCAATTTTGGATGAGGAGTTGAACGATTGTAGATGGCGCACACTACAGGTTGATCTAACAAGCCGTTCCGCAACCTATGGGTCGTTACCTTATGTTTGGGTCGCGAGAAAAAAATTGATGGGTCGTGAAATTGTTTCTGATCTGAAACTTTTTATCAATTATACACTGAAATTTCTCAGTTTTGTAGAATACAACACTGATTACATTTTACATCTACAGTTTTTCCCCCTGTTGACGCGCGGCAAGTACCGTAGCGTACACACAATTGGGAATCCCCTTTTAGGATGTGGATTTAATAACCTACCAACTGGTTCTACGACGCTATTTTTCTGTAGTTTGCAAAGGAGTGTGTAACTTGACTGAAAAACTGCGAAGTTTGATGTACCGTCGGTGGCAACTTTTACAATAAACATTAGAATAATAGAATAGAAAGAACAATATAAACAGGTCCATCCCAAATTACACTCATAGCGATGTTGTTCAGGCCCTAGCCAGGGGAAATCTTTATGATTCGGGAGAACCCCTTGACGTTAGCATTGAACGCAAATGTGTTTACCGGCGGGAAAAAGTAGGCTACGATCCGTGAATACGTGCATCTTGTAGGATTGTAGATCCAGGATGAATTGGGCCTAAGATCTTTTCAAAAATATCAAGGGCTTCTGAATACGCTTTATTATAATAAATAAATCATTTTGTTTGACAAATCCAAATGAAACTAGAATTTAATTCGTCACTTTGACGAATTATAGGTGATCATTTTCATCAATTTAATGAAATTAACATTTTTTAAACATGCACGTACGTTAACATACCATCGTAAAAAGTTGATGTACGCCATCCTATGACATGATGCATATACACTTATAGCGCTTAGTTGTGCCTATTATGTGTCATATACAATATGTACAGTATATACTGTATATCTATATACAGTGTAGCATAGGTAAAATTATGGGACCCACATCATGTTCTAATTTTTTGGTATAATGGAATTATCAAAATAAATTCGAAGATGACAATTTCGAAAATAATGAATTGAGCAAATAAATATAAGGATTGGAAGAGAATTTGACACGTATAAGCGCAATGCGTGCTCTTTGAAATTTGTATAACTTCTAAAGAAATTAAAAAACTACGTTTTAACTTCAACTGGCCATATGATAACATCACAACATCCGATAGGCTTAATTTTTATATGAATTCATATCTACATTTCATCAGCTTTCATAATAAGTTATAATCTTCAAGGTCACCTTTAATTCTGAAGAGCTATGAGATATTCAAATATATGGTGTAGCTGAAATTACACGACCTAGTTTATTCAAGTTTTTACGCGTGATGACGTCATCAAAATAAAAATGTTGACAACTCATGAGAAAGATAATTAATTGAGCAAGCACATACTAAAATTTGTGCGAAAATTGGGTTCAAATAACGGAGATGCGCTCTATTGAATGTGATAACCCACACAAAAAGATAAAAATTACTATTTTTTTAATGGAAGTGGCCATTTGATGACGTCTTACCATTTTGTACGTCTAATGTGTATATACATTTATATCTACAACTTATTGGCTTCCATATTAAGTTAAAAAAATTAGGGGTCATCTTCCATTCTGAAGAGTTATATTCATTTTAAAAAGGCCCTACTTTTTACAATTTTTAGCACTTTTGTACAACTAATGTGCGCATTTTGTCATTTATAACGTGCTCGTATAGCGTTATTTTAAGTCGGAACTGACTCAAATTTGGTGAATGTACTAAGGATGGTGAGTAGAATGAGATTTGTAAAAAAAATTCACATTTTTGCGCAGTAATTTTTTGAAACACGCAAATGGCCTAATTCATGCTCTAAATTGATCAAAACTTAATTTTGAGCATTTTAAATTTTTAACGCGTGATTTCACGCGCATGACCCTACGTGCGCGTGCGTTTTTGTTTGCTAATATTTTTACCCTTGACCTGAAGTTTACGTGTAGTGAATTTCATTAATATGTGATAATGATTTATGGAGATATGATTGATAATGTGATTTCGCAAAATGGCGTATAAATGACGTCACGGACGAGTGATGACGCTGGAAAGCTTATTAGGATTAAGTTATATTATTTGAAAGATATTCTGAAATTTCGGTAATCATTG